>NC_142284.1:48514639-48670115 GCF_965620075.1 Prunus avium | reverse complement strand
TTTTGGTAATTTTTTCCTTCTCTCCGTTACTTTTCCTTCCAATAACTGATTAATATAGGATTACTAGTACAGGCACACCCTCACGCACGGACATATAGAACAAAAACCTTGCCAAACTACTATGACATGTTCCTAATATTTGGAAGTGAACCTGATCTTGGCATCAACAATCATTTGCATCCACAAAAAGACGTTGATGACATATCAAAAGTCAAAGTTGGTGAGTTATAATTGCTTTCACAATATTCATAGAGATGTACAAATCCCTGGAAAGAGAAATGGGAACCACATACTGTTGTTCATTTCTTTATAAATAAATATGTTACCCAATGACTTATGAAAGTTGCTGGTCTTTCAGTTTCCTTATCACCAATAAAGAGGAGTTTTAGAGTTTATCAATCATGAAAAGTTTCTTCTTTGTTTCATTCTCTGTAGCTTATTTTAATGATAAATGAGAATTACCCAGTTGTGGACTAGAAGAGTCGTACTATTTTTTCACATTAAATGTCTCTACTTCTTTTTCTTTTTTCTTTTTTTTTTCTTTATGGTGCTTAAATCTTCTCAAGAGTGGGGGTTACTCTAACTGGATATTTAATTCTGTAGGGGGAGGAAAGGGGGGCCAGACCCCAACTGTCAGTGATCGTACAAGGACATATTGGACACCACCAATGGACCGTTATCTCATTGATTTGTTACTAGACCAGGTGCATAGAGGCAATAAACTAGGGCAAACATTCATTACTCGGGCGTGGATTGACATGGTTATGTCTTTCAATGCTCGATTCAGATCTCACCATGACAAAGATGTTCTGAAGAACCGGTACAAACATTTGCGAAGACAGTACAATGACATCAAGAATCTTCTTGAACATGGCGGGTTTTTGTGGGATGAATCACGAGAAATGATAGCAGCTGAAGATAATGTTTGGGATGGTTATGTGAAGGTAAACTTCTCCTTGATTAACTCAAAATTTTATTAGCTTCCCTTATACTGACATATAATGCATGCAGAACCATCCTGATGCTCGACAATATAGAGTTAAAACTGTGCCAGGCTACAACAAATTGTGTGTTATCTTTGGAGAAGAAAATTCTGATGGAAGATACAGTCGTTTGGCATGCAATTCAGATCCTTGCGGTGAACTACCATTTTTAATGACTGGTATGCTTTTGTTACCTTCTCATATTAGTCTGATTTTACAGTAACGTACATTCCAAATTCAAAAAACAAATAAAGTTTCATTCATTTGAACATGAATTCCTTTGCATGTACCACCAACAGAGAAGTATAGGATAGATTTGATGCTACACCTGTAATTGTTTCTTTCATAATGATATGGATGAAATGTTTAATGCCCTTTATGGGTCTAAAGTAGATATTAGGTCGTCGTACGAAATGCAGTGCCGGGGTAGCTTTTGTCTCATGTGCTCTTAAAATGACTTGAATGCCATGTCTAGAAGTGTACTTATTGCTTAGTGTTAGACTTGATGTTTTGTATCCTCAATGTTTTTTTTTAATAAAATAACATTTGTAGGTGAGGAGAAAAATGACCAGTCTCGCACTGGGGTTGTTCCTTTGAGGATGGATTGGACACCAGCAATGGACCGTTATTTTATTGATCTTATGTTGGATCAGCTACATCAAGGAAATAAGATAGATCACACATTCAATGAGCAAGCATGGGCTCACATGCTTGAATCATTTAATATGAAATTTGGACTTCAATGTGATAAATATGTCCTAGAAGATCGATATTTATGCTTAGTGAAACAGCATGACTACATCAGCATTCTTCTCAATCACAGTGGATTTACGTGGGATGAAAGTCAACAAATGATAACCGCTGACAATGACACTTGGGAAGCCTACATCAAGGTGCGTTCTGGTTGTTCATATCTCAAAAACTTGTTTATCCCGTAGTTTCCAGTTGTTTATGTAAGATCTGTTTGCAGGAACACCCAGATGCTATCCAATACAGAAATGCATTTTTAGGTAGCTATAGTGATTTGAGCAAGATTTTTATAAATACAGAATTAGATGGAAAATTCAGTCGTCAGGGTGTAGGAATGGAAGCTGGCCTCATCGCCTTTGAAATAGAGATAGATAGAGCATCCGGAGATATGCAATTTTTAGCTGAGGACATTGAAATGTCTGATCAACAGAGAAAGCGGCCAACTGTGATGCCATCGAACTCGGGACGTTCTACAAAAGCACAGAAAACAGGCAAGGATATGCAAAAGGCTCTTGCAAAGATGGCAGGTCTGGTTACAAAACTGGCAAATAATAAAGAGGACAGTAACTACAAATCAATAGAAAGTGCAATCGATGCACTTCAAGCTATACCAGATATGGATGATGAGCTTATGTTGGATGCTTGTGACCTATTAGAAGATGAGAGAAAAGCAAAGACATTCTTGGCCTTGGATGCGGCACTGCGCAAGAAGTGGTTATTAAGGAAGCTCCGGCCACAAAAGTAGCCGTTATGGTTTCAGTGACAGTGTCTCACATTTTGGTTAGGTACCCCCCCCCTTTTTTTTTTCCTTTTTTTCTTCTTTTCTTCTTTTCTTCTTTTATACATTTGGTCCCCTCCCTTGAGTGGATTTTGAGTCTTCTGCAATGTAAAGAGGGATTATATACAAGTAGGGTTCTAGTCTTTTGCAATGTAAAATGCCTAAATTTCTTGTCTTTCAAACCCTTGAGCAAGCATGCCAGCAATTTGTTCCTCTGTTCATTCTATTAAAATAGAAAGCCTATGCAGTAAAACTCAGGCGCAATGTGAGGCATCAAAATGGTAGAAGCGAGACTCAAATAGAGTAGCAGAAGAAACTGTAACCGAGCCTAGTAAATAGAATAAATATGAGATTTTGCTTGTACACTTGAATCAAAAAAGTCTGCGTCCCATCAAATACAAAGTACATGTAATTGCCAAACGCATACAGAAGATCAGGTGAGAAATGAACTTCGAAACACATACGGAAGATTCTGATGGCTTCTTTTCTCATCCCCTGGTGGATTACAAAACCAGTACCAAAATGTGGCTTTAGAAAAGCAAAGAAATACCTACCCTCCTTGGTCATCGCAACACAACTGAGATATATGATACCTTAAAGTGATTATAAGGTAATTGCCAAACAAATATTGGTTACCAAGAACAAGATTTCCTCTTACAGGATGTCAATAATACTAGAAACGATGGAACGCTTTTTCACAAAGTAACCATAGAATTCTTCTTTCTTCTTCCAAAGCAGACTCCAGCTTAACTCCATCTTGGCCTGGACATCAACTTCATCTAAAAACGCCCACCTCAATTCTGACTGACCCAAGAGGTTCAATTTTGGAAAATTACCCACTAGATTCCCAACTCTTTTCCAAGGAAGTCGACTAGAGGATAGATTCACTTCATTCGTCTCCTCCTATCCCTGTCTCTTTCTCTGCCTCTATCTCTCTCATGGTCATCCCCCTCTCTACTTCCACTCTTCTCACGGTCCCGAACCCTATCACCTTCAAAATCATGGGCTCTATCTCTGTCACTACCGCGCTGTCTTTCCCGGTCTCTGTCCAAATCATGTTCCCTCTCCCGATCTCTGTTTGACGATCTCTGTAGCGGACTATCACTTTGGCTTCCACTGCGGTGCCGCTTTCTTGAAGTATCACGGGTATCATCATCCCGTCTGTCCTTCCTCTCCGAAGATGTTCTCTCTGAAGAATCCAAAGGGGGCAAATTATAAGACACACATCAAGGATTATAAAATTAATAAATAAATAAAAACAAAACAAGTACTTCTGAAAAATACCACAACCTCAACAGAATGTTGTCCCTAGACTAATGTTGTTGGGTGAGGATAAACTTGATTAATGTTGTATTAAACAGGTCTATCAGTTACTCATTTCATTTCATAAATTACAAATATCTTCCATTATCAGTCTTCATATGCGGAACAGAGTAGCTACTTTTGTCTTTTTTCAGAAAAAGAAACAAAATATATATATATATATAGAGAGAGAGAGAGAGAGAGAGAGAGAGAGTGGCCACGAAAAATCACTATAAGCTTATTACTAATACTTTTGTTAACACCTGAAACAGTCTGAACCACAAGTAAAGGTGTGTATATTAACTAAAGGAGACGGAGGAACCCCAGCAAGATATAACCCGATAAACCAAGAGTGAACAAGAAACATAAAAGTAAACAGATATCACATGATTCCTCACACATAATATTCTGTATTCTTAAGATGAACACTTACTACTCCCACAAGCATCTTCGCTGGAATCTGATAATCCATACTCTAATTCAAGCCGTTTCCGATGGATTGCAACCTTCCTCTCAATTTCTTCAGGATTTTTTATTCCCCGCTCCTCGAGAGATTCACGATATTCTATCAAAGCAACTTCCAAACGTCTCAACTTTTGCCTACAGTAACACAGTCAAGCAAAACATAAGCACAATTTCACAAGGTCCTAAAAGCAGCTTTTCCTAACAAATGAAACTAGACGAAATGTCAATGTAGAATTAAGATACAACCTCTGCTCCTCACTTATTCCACTGTCAGGTTGTGCTGGAATGCTTGCATCAGTTGCAACCTCCATCTCATCAGCCTTACTGGGGCCATCACCAGCATTTTCACTTCCAGAAGATGAGTAGCTTAACCCGAGACCCCTGGCACTACGCTTTTGTTCATCATCACTATCGTCATCCTCTCGCGCCCATTTAGAGGCTGGTAGAACAGGATCACTCTTTTCTTTCTTTGTTAAAGCTTTTAGTTCAGGCTGCGGAATTGGAAGTGTTTGGGCCAGGGGTAGGGACCCTTTCCCTTGAGAAGATATTCCCACGGAGTCTGGTTCAATATTCATTTCTCTGCGGCTACTTGAATATCTTGCTGAACTTGAATGGCTCTGTGCATATTTCAAGTCATCATCTAGTTCATAACCCCTTTGTTTTTCTGCCTCTTCCAGACTAAGCAATCGTGCAACCATAGTTTCTCGACCACCAACAAGAGATAATCCATTATGTCTGCAGCGTC
This sequence comes from Prunus avium, assembly GCF_965620075.1. Taxonomy (NCBI): domain Eukaryota; kingdom Viridiplantae; phylum Streptophyta; class Magnoliopsida; order Rosales; family Rosaceae; genus Prunus; species Prunus avium. Next base: position 48,665,092 of record NC_142284.1, on the reverse strand, counting down.
TTTCCAACTCAGCTAGGGGAAGACTCAATAACTCCCTCATAGCTGCTCCTTTGCCCATTGCCAAAGCAGCATCTTGATTGGTTTTACAAGCATCACCTGTATCTTCGGAAGTGGTCTTTTTGTCTATTTCAGGTGCATCACCACATATGGAGTGAAAAGGGACCACACCAGAGTTACCAGACCGAAGAAAAGTAGCCCGTAATCCATTCACATAAGCATCTGAAAAAAGAAACCAGTCTGACCATACTTGCAATACTTTAAGAACTCTTTCCTGCAGAATTTCAAGTAAAGATTAATTAGCGTCAGAGAAAGAAAAATTTATGATTGTCTGTAACTACAGCAGGATGATATTGCCATGTACATCTTACCTTAAGGGCCTCAGCGGTGATCCTTCCTGTTATACTACGATACAAATCATTAAAGCTCTCCATTATGTCTGGTAATGTTGCTTCAAATCTGGTGCGATATGCAGATGCATTCTTTACTGGAGCACTGCTATTGTGAAGCACATCAGAGACAAGCATGAGCCTTGCTACTTTGGTTGGGATCGGGGTCTCCTTGAGAGTTAAAGATTCTGTAAGAACTTCAACTATCTGCAACAGAAAACAGACTGAGAAATATTGTACACACAGAACTAGTCTTTCTATCTTCCTTTTCTTTTCTATTGATACTCTCCACTGATTAATAGATATCTGCTTATATCTGTAACGTTGAATAACAAACTGATAAGTGACTATTATCCGCATTTACCTCCCCAGCTGCATCAGCATTGTCCAATGCAAACCCCATAGCATCCTTTATCTGACTCCTCTCTAACGTTAAAGCACGTAACATATCCTCAAACTCATCCCTCTGCGAATCTGTAAGTGTTCGTTCTGGCTCTACACGCTACAATATTAATGAAAAGAAAGTTACACCATGAGAAAATATAGGAATTAAATTCATCCTGCTTGTGCGTGTGAAAATTACCCTGCTTCTTCCTGCAGCATATGTGGTACCAGCCTCTTTCCCATGTTCTGGGCTCTTTACCATCGGAAGAGGTGGTGGAATCCATCTGGAAATAAAATAAAATATCATTGGATCAGTATTATGGTCCAAGGCACCATCTCACTACTCAAGCCTATCGAGATTTCACAATAAATGTCATAGAAAGAGAAAAAGTAGGTTGCTTTACCTTCCACTACCAGTAATCATAATGAAAGGTTCTGTTCGCCACCTTTGTAGAGTATCACCCTGCATTTATGTCATATATATTTTTAATACTAGGAAACTTTAAAAAGTAATAGTTAAGGTCACTCAACAACCAATGATACACAAACTTCAGAACAAAAATCATGTCCTTTTACCAAGAAATAGGAATTATTTACACAATAGCCTAAGAAAATTATGCACGTGCACACACATAACAAAGGGTTTACCTGAGCAAATGAATAGAGCCTCCAAACATAGTAAGTGTGCTCTTTCGAGCCAAGCTCAAACAAGAAAGTGAAAAGAGGATTCCCTCTGCCTCTCTCCATAATAGCTTGTTCAAAGGCACATCCACCATCCAGAACATACAAAGCCATTGTATCAACCACATGGCGGAGGTGATCATCCTCTGGTGGAACAACGGTTATATCAGGAACATTTGGAGTAAGAACCTATTCACCATAAACACGTACAAAGATTGGTAAGATTGCACTATTGGCAAGAAAAAAAACTAGAGACTATAAAAGAACTAGATAGATTACCAGTTCAGAATTCTGACTGGGAACAGAAGTGACAGGCGGGCCTGATGGACCAGACAAGATTACAGTTGCTCCCTGTCAACAAAAGAAAATGCTGTTAGTTTCAACAATCCAATGTGAACTCTTTAAGTGATGCTGAGAATGTCAAGTCCTTACGGCGCAAATAATTAGCTAGAAAACATCAAATTCACGAAAAGTGAACTTCAACATGCAAACAATCTACAACTACAAATTAATTCCAAAGAATTTATGGTGAAAATGAAACAAACCTCCTTACTCCTGATGGCCATATGTCCTGGAGGGGGAGCAGGTAGTGCTTGTGATGGTAGAGCGACAGACTTGCCCCACCCAATCTTCAACTCATATTCATAAACCACCACTCCTGCACACAAAACTTTCCTGTTCATTCATTTCCTATCCACGCATTCCCCAGTACATAAAAGTTAACAAGGCAAGGCATAACATCGGCATACAACGTTAATTTTATGCAAATTAGTAGGTGGCATTACTACTGAGCAACATGATTTCAAATTAGGGAGATAACTCTATCTGCACATAGAAAACAATTCATGCACATTGCAAACATCTGCCAAGAGAAATCCATCAATTCTACGGTAACTGGAAATAACCAAACCTTGCATTTCATCCTTCGCGGCCTGTCCATCAGCTCTATTCATGAAAGCTACAAAGCCACAATTTCTTTGACGCCTTCGCTCCTCTTCTGTCCTAGGCCACATTATTTTCACACTGGCAATTGGCCCAAATCTCCCAAAAGTTCGCAAAAGAAAATTTTCATCAACCTAGAGATATCAAGAACATAATAACTTAGATTGGCAAGTTCTTTGGATCATACACAAGAGAACACCAAGTCAAAAAACCCAAAACCCAAAAAAAAAGACCAAACCTTTGGTGAAAGATTTCCAACATAAAGATTAGTAGTTTGTGGATCACCGTCATCAAATGATCCAAGAAGCTTTCCACTTGGATCAAATTCATCAGGGAGTTCATCAAAGCGACTGGATGGCTGAAAAAGAATGGCATAGTGAGTATATTTTATAATATTTAAAATATATTTTAAAAAACTAGAAAACACTGCAAAATAAAACATCTACATGAAATATAGAAACAATAAAGATAATATATAACAGAAATCAGAAATTCTTCTAGGCGACACAGCTAAATAATAAGAACACTAAACACAAATGAAATGTGCATCCGCAATACCAAAGTGTATTTGCATGTATTCATTAAACCTAAAACCTTTTTGTACGACCTTGCTCAAAAGCTAAACCCGAAAAAAAAAAAAAAACACCACACATTCAGACCTGCTCATTTAAGCAACTCAGTTACTCATAACAACCTATACTAAAACAAAAAGATATCATCCAAATCATCTTTTGTAGAAATTGAAAACCAGATTCATTAAGGGAAACACATACTGCAGAATTCTCAATTGGTCGCCCATCACGCCAATGTTCACGTTCTTGATTTCGCTTATCCCTCATCTCATAATCCTGCTTCCTCTCCTCCATATATTTATCTATTTCTCGAGGTTTCAATTTTTCTTTCTCCCTCGGCTTCTCCTCCTCCCTCTGCAATGGCTAATAGACAATGTCAGGAATCAATACACTAGGAAATTCACTTTGAAAAACTACAAATGAAAGCCATTACTACCATTAGGATACTGACCTTCTTCTCAGATTCTTTCCCTTTGGATGCCATAGGTGTTGGTAAGTATGGAACATACCTGCAGAAGATAATTTAATGACAAACTTGCTTGTTACCGAAGCTCTTTTCCTGGAAAATGATTAAATAAAATAGGAAAAGAGAGGAGGGGGGGAGATATAGACACATTAATGTTATATCAACTATTCGACTATAGCTTATTTCTGCCTAAGCCCTTACAAACCGCTACCTTGTAGGGCCTGTTTGGTTCCTTCATTTGAAAATACTTTTGGGTTAAAATCACGAAAGGCAAAATAAAATGAAAACATGTAGCCAAGTGACTTTCAGAACAATTTTTAGGAAGCGTCAGCTTAGTTCAGAAATTATAAAACTAAACTATATAAAACATCAAAAAGCTACTGCTTTCCACTACTTCTATAGAAAATTATTTAAAATCTCATCCAAACAGGCACAAGATTTCTGTTGTTTCCACAACATAATGTAGTAACTCCAGGTGAACACTAGATTTTCTCACTTCAAATGAAGTATAAACTGCTTTGAAGCCCAATATTTGGTATTGCTATTGATCCAGACACATTAAACTTGCGACTCATGAATCGCAAGCACCTATGTGACTACAGACTAGGCCACTGAATGGGTTTATATAACATTGAGAATACAGACAACGTAGACTTAAACAGTAAAAGTTTCCACTGGACGGAACAGTACTCTTTGACACCAATACAGGGTAACATAACTGACAACGTTTCATATCAAGCATTTGTGTGAGTTCCATTCCAGCTTCAGAACTACCACTTCATGACAGTACCATCTAGTTTATCAAGGCCAGTCACACTCAAGGCCCAGGCCAGTGGCCGAACTTCAATTGCTGATTATTGTGCTCTACACTCCATGCATTAAGATATGTTTCACCCAATGCAGATAATAATTGGCTTCATATGTCTCAAGCACACATTGAAGCAACTCAAAAAATGCCTAAATATGACAATAAGCCCGTGTCACCCATATTTTAGTATATATGCGTACAAAAATGCAAAGTAGATATATACAAACTAGAAGTATATGCTTACATATTTTAGTATATTATGCGTACAAAAATGCAAAGTAGATATATACAAACTAGAAGTATATGCTTACTTAAGATATTCAAGAAACCTAGAGATTGTCATCGCATTCAATAAACTATGAATGAATAACAGCAAGCTCATAATACATCTTTACCAATAGAAAAGAAGTTAAAAGAAAAAATAAGTGAACAGTAAGCTTGTTTCATCTGAAATCTATAGTTGAATACTTGATTATCATTTCTTCTCAAGATTGGAAACAGAATAGCATCATCGTTTGTTCGAGACAAAACTTGACTATTTTGATGCCATTAAGTACAAGAATAAAATCAGAACCCACTTATCATTTTCCATTTTTCTAGGTTACACAATTACAAGCCTCAAAATACAAAATCCATCTGACGATATCAAATCATCACCATAAAAACTCTCCTAGTTATGATGCCTTGTCAAGAGTATTGCAACATGGTTAATCAAAAGCATTTCTTTACCTACTCCCCTTCTTTGGAACAGATACCCCATCTTTGGACTTTTCACCTGCCATCCGCGAATGAATAAAAAGGTCCATGTTTTTATTAAAGTGTCCCGATAATAATAGAAAGCTATTTTACTTATCCATAGGGTGAAATGACATAATAGGAAAACAAAGCACTAAGACTGAAACTACCAGAACTTGAACAAAAAAGCAGTATAGAGATCTTCAGTTATACTAACCTTCAGTATCCGCCTTCACCTTCTCATTGGGATTGATTGTTCCTCCTCGCACAAAAGCCTTCGACCCAGGTGCGTTATCCCCTTGAAATGAATCCACAAACTCCTTATATAAGCGAGCTGTTTCCTCCTCCGCTCTCTAAAAGGGAAAAGATAAAAGAATAAAACACTAATTTGTCAGTAAAAATCTCTCTTTTGCAGAAGCCAACCAGCTGAACAAGGTTAATCAATGGCGGTACCTTTTTCTTTGCCTCTTCCTCCTCTCTGTGCTTTTGGAAGGGAGTCTTCTTCCGCGTGATGGAGAACGAACTCATATTGCATCAGCTTCTGAAAATCAGTTCGACAAAATGCCTCAAAATTATAACCTTTGCTTAATGCACAAAGAATATTCATCAAGATTCAAAACTTTAACGCTAATTCATAATTTATTTAAACCCAAATTTGCATCCGAAATAAAAATCCATACTATGTAAAAATTTCAAATTTCTTTAACTCAATCGTCAGAATCAAATCAGCTTACCGATAGTCGGGCAGGGTTGAAAAGCCTTGCAAAGCCCTAACCCTACCAGTCCGATTCCGATTCCGCCTCTCTCTTCTGCAAAAACCAAAACCGTGGAGGACGACGACTATGAAACGCAGGTCGTGTACGATCAGAACTTCAGAAGAGGCTCCGCCAGCCCTAGTCGTAAACTTGGGGTTCGACAGCTATATCGATTTCTGAGTACCGACTTACTGTAAAACCAACTCTATTTGCCTATTGGAGATATATAAAATTCGGGTGTACTATATATCCTTATACATATTATTTTGTCATTAGAATTTAGACATACAAGTTTTTATTGAATACAAAAAGATGTTAATTAAATCTTTAATGTGAAAAGGGATAGAAAATAGTTATTATTTTTTTAGGTAAAGTTTTATTATAAAATCGCTAAAAATTATGCTAGTTTGACATGGATGGATACTTATAGCAAATGTTAATTAGGTCAATTGGTTAGAGTGTGTGCGTCCCTTTGTATTTGAATTCGAACCCCTCTTCGTATATTAGGTTAATTTAGAATATTGTCAAATACTAGAGAGTCGGACCGAGCCCAAAAATATACATTGATTTAACCTTTTTATGAGTAAGAATAATAATGCTAGAACAATAATTAATTGGTGTTTTTATTTTATAAAGTGTTAATAAGTTATTTGGTTTTACCTTGTAAGTATTTCCATTCATTTGTCATGGCAAAAAGGTAAGGGTATGCCAGGGCTATTACTATTCACATGAATAGTATTTGTCCTAGTCATTTTTTGTTAGTTTTCCATCCATTGTCATGGCAATTCAAGGTCAACCACTATTCACATGAGATATGAGGAGAGGAATTTGTATAAACTTTTGGTATGGGAAGTGAAAAAAAAATATGGCTCAGTATTTATAATAATAAAAAATATGAATTTTTTTTTCCCTCTTTTATTCAATTTTTTGTTATTTAAATTGGTTACTAACGTCACAATGACGTCAACATTAAGTCATCTTGCCCAGGCAACAACCTAAGCAAGTCTTGCCTTGGACCTTGCCCGGGCTGGTGGAGCCCAGCACTTGCCCTATCAAGCCTTGGCCATTGAAAACGGAATTAAGGGCCTAGGGGGCCTCTTGTTCGGGCTAGCCCCTCTTATTGGAGTTGCTCTAAAGGCAACTAATTTGCTTGGTACCAATAATATATTAAGAGAGAATTATAAATAAATGAAAATGAGAACTAAGTACTAAATTTATGAATCTATTCACAGGTCCAACCACACCGGTTTTACCCTTCATACAACGAAAATTAATAAAACATTGTTGTTCTACAAAACACAACGTAAATTATTACTAGTGTTGATTAGACCTCTAAGACCACTGGTTTTGATTAAATCTCTAAGAACACTAGTTTGTTTGAACAGTCGAGTTTATTGTAGAAGATATTTAGATTTACAAGTTATTTCATGAAATGGAAATGTGCTCCTCCATTTTCATGGTGGAAAGTGAATTAGACAAATGGTAAGCAAATTCTTCTCTCGGGGTTTACTAAACTGCCCGGGAAATCTTGTAAAACTGAAGGAGAAACACTTCAATCAGCAGAAAAGTAGCCTGTGCTGTTTTAAATGACGGTTTTGCACCTTTTACTGCGGTCCGAGACGGTTATTCGACTTTTAGGGGCCGTTTGGTTCATGGGAAATGAGGCTTGAGAATGGGAATTCAATTGCTTTCCCATGTTTGGGAAGTCCAGGCTTGGGAAACGGATTCCTGGCACATGGGAAAATAGGGGGGAAAGTGAAGCCCCCCTCTTAACTTGAGTTTTGTTTTCCCTCTTCATGGAAAAGTTTGAGAAAATGAGCCAACATTCAATGCACAATTTTCATGACTATTTTGTCCCTATGAACAATTTATAATTACAACGTATCATTAAATACATTCTTTTTTTTATTTGATTTAATATGGGTATAATTGAAAAATTATACAAATTTAGTTTTCCATTCATACTCAAAACAAACATGGAAAAGGAAACAAAGTGAAATCTCCCGGTTACTTTCCCAACATTACCAAACGCGGGAAAGGAATCTTTCATTCCCATTCCTTGGGAAATGACATGGGAATTGATTTCCCCTCAAATCCATTCCGTGAACCAAACGGGGCCTTAGTGACAAAATTTAGGTCCATTATATGTAACTCGGATTTCTCAGTGCTTTTTTCCGTCGCTAGCCGTTGGCCTTATGGTCAGCTTTGGCATCGGTCTGTGAAAGCCTTTGCTAAAAGTGGAAATTTGTTGCAAATGCAGCTTGAACCATTGTTTTTTCTTTTACTAGACATAACCTAATTTCAGAAATATCCTCTTAAATAGTACAAGAGCCTAATATCACCACCGTCAAGCTTATGAAACAAAAGTTGCTTTTGAAGATATGCGCACAAATAGAAAAGTTACAACACCATGCTAAACACAGACCAGATGCAAAGCCCAGAGTCACAAATTATACACTCCATTTGCTAATCCCTTTATAATGGATTCAAGTCTACAAATCCTCTCTTTTTTTGCGGATTGCTACAGAACTAATCTGCAGCATCACTTTAGTCAATGTGCCAGTTTCTGCAGATGTCGAAGTGTCCGTTGTTTAATCCATTGTCGGTCATACGGCAGATAAGCTTGAATTGAGTGATCATAACTGCAAACCAAAACCAGAAAGCGAAGTGTTAGTGTCCTCCCAAGGCAACAGCCACCACAAACAAAACTTGATGGACCCAGATTTTATTAATCTCAATTTCAGAATGGATCATGTTCAGTTCTTATCACTTTCCTATCTCAAATTAAACAGGCTGTCCAACTGGTGGGACTTTGATGGACAGATAAAGTAAAGTATAACGGCTGGCCTATGGTAACTCCTGTACGGCTATGTAGCCTGGTGACCCGAAAAAAAAAGTCCACACTTTAAACTTTTCAACTGGAAAGGTGCTTTCCTGATGCAACTGTATTCGACAACATAGCCAAATATACATATACTCTGTAATGATTAAACTTTTAGGTACGTATTACACCTTTTTTCTGTAGGTATTTCTAACTCAAAATTCGAAGATCATTGACATAAATCTACAAAAATTGTTCAGTGAGAAGGCTATACATATTTTGGTGCCTAAATTTTGTGTGTGTGTGTGTGTGTGTGTGTGTGTGTGAGAGAGAGAGAGAGAGAGAGAGAGAGAGAGAGGAGAGAGAGAGAGAGAGGCATACACTAAAGCACTCATGTCAGCAAGGCCATCAATGAAGTTGTAGAGATCTCCAATATCGTATGAGATATTTCTAATTGCTGGATTTAACTCCCTCAGCTTCCTTTCATACAGTCCACATATACCTATACATGCACAACAGCATAACCTCTAGTCAATGTAAACAAAAAGATGATGGTTATAACGACATTATGTCTTGGGAGCCCTCCAACGCCTTTTCACCCAAAACAGATGACAAGTATCCAACTGTGAACCACAAGAAACATATAGATAAACATATGTTTACAGAAAAAAAAATGAGGGGGGGGGGGGACATAGGGAAGAAACCTGTTTTCTCTCTCATATGAAGTGGAAGTTTTATTTGTCACACAAGGTATCATGTTTCATTGAGCACGAATACACTAATCATAAAACATGTAATATAGTAATGTTCTCGCAACTTATAAATCCCAATACTAAATAAAATAATTATCTTAGACAGCTGCACAATCAATCATGATCAAAAGCACTCAACCAAACTGGAGAGACACCACTGAAGGGAAATTTATTCAGGTGCCCCTATGTGAATTCTATTCCAAATCACTGGATCTTCCATAGAGAGTCAGGAAAAAGTTGACATTCATATCTCTAGTGACATCCTAATCTTTCATTTCTTTACACCGTACAGGTCTACATTTCTCACATGGCCAAGCAATTATCCCAAATACTCCCTACCAATTAATTATCAAATCTTTCAGTTTTCATGAAAAAATTTAGTTATTCAACCTATGAGGTGAAAGTAAATGTATCATTTTCTGTTACTAGATAAAATCACCTATGCCCTTTCTTCAGTTTATTTTGAGAAATTAGCAGCTCACAAGCAATTTTTTATTATGTAAGAATTCATTTTATAGCACGATGAAGCATTCATATTCCCTTTAGGTAAATACACTCTAAAGCCAAAAGATTTGTATGATTACTTATCCAAAAAAAGACTGTAACCACGACAAACATCATAAATAAAACATACCATCCATTGCTTGACTTATTGAATCATAGTCCATAAAGGTTCTAGTTGCTTTGTTCTGAGAAGTTTGCATTAGAATGATCGTGTGCTTGTTAGCCTACACATGATGATAAAATTACAATGTAGTCAACATTCCAACAAGCCGGGCATGTTTCTCGCGAGAGTAACTTACAATGAAACACGAAATGAACTGTTCACACCAATAATATCAAAGCGAAGCATTATATATATAGTTATTATATTGTAAAGCTTGACAATAAAATTCAAAAGCAAAATTCATATTTACTTCTCATGGTCTCCAACATTCATATTCTAAAATATACCTTTGAAAAAACCACAAATTAGAACCCTAGCTGTCTGTTTGGTTCCCTAGTAAACGAAGTAAAAAATCGAAATAGAGAAGAAGAAGAAAAAAAACAAACTTTTAAACCTAACGGGCTCTGGTACTTCAAAATTCTCAAACACAGTAGAAAGATAACCTCAATTAAGATTATCCAGAGACTTCTAGATTCTCTGGTTCAGGCTGAAAAGTTTGATTTATATAACTTTAGCCCACAATTTAAAAGGAAGGCGAGAGAGCATTATATTGGTGGTTTAGGGAGACACTGAAAGACAAGAGACATAGAATATGACGAAGAACAAAAACCCTAATTTGGCAAAAAGGAAGGCTTTGATTTAGGAACGAAACTACATGCTTGCAAAGAATAGTAGGAATTACAAAGAGAAAAGTGAGATTCGTATCTTTACATATAGAAAATAAATCAATGAAAGGAAAAGAAACTAGATTACCATGTGAGAGCTGACAATGATGAACCAGAAGCTCGCAATAATGTTATGGCTTCGTAGGAACGACGCTACCACCGGAGGGAGGGAAGAAGAGAGAGAGAGAGTTGAAGACGACTTGAGCAGGGCCACTGTGGCCCACTATGTTAGAGCCTCGTCAGAATTGAGGGCATAATAGACAATTAAGATCTGGTTTCTGTAGTCTTTAGATGGAGAATTGACCGTTAGATTTGTATACTTTCTCTCGCATTACAGTAGAAACTGAAAAATGGGGAAAAGAAGGAAAAAGCGAAACACTTTCTTTGGGCTTGCCGACCACAAACAATTAAAAATGAAACGAAGAAAGACTTTGGGCTGGACAGGTAAACGCAAGTCAAATTTTTTTTCGTTCGAAAAACGCAAGTCAATCAGAAAACAAGAATTCTATAGTGGCGAAATTCTATAGTGAGGCCTTACACATAGTCCTTAGGTGAGGTCTTATCTTTCTTAATCGTTGGATCGGGTTAACCAATTTGATCCAACAATTAAGAGATATGACCTCTCTTAATGGTCATATATTAGACCACACTATAGAATGACTCGATTAGAGAAATGGGATTGTGGATTGGTCGGTCCAATTCTTTCCCAACAGCCCTGGTGGCAAGCAAAGGACCGGTTTGGTATTTACCAATGCGTGTTGTTAAAGGAACTCTAAAAATAACTTGTTGCAAGAGCTGAGCACCTTTTTTAAATATCACTAAATCAATATTTGAGCGCCTCTTTTTATTTTTGTTATAGAAGAGGGAGAATTTGAACTGTTCGCCTCTTTTAAATATCACTAAATCAAGAGTTAATTGGTGGATATATCATGCTCTCCCTAAAGCAAGTTTATTGTGTAAACATCTTTAAGATTTTGTACAACACAATGTATGAGGCTAATTCTTTACATCTGAACCTATAAAAAAATGAGCACCTAAACTTCAATTTTCTCCTTCATTGGAACCAGTTCCAAGCTCTCATCATCTACAGCAGTAACAGCAGAGTTTTTGGTCAAAAGATCAGAAGGAATCAACACATCAAATTGATCAGCCTTGGGAACCAAAAATATCAAAGCAAGTGTTGAAAACCTCAACACATTCCTAATGAGAATGACCAGCCATAAGTTTGTAAAATCTGTCCTTGTGACATTCAAGGCATGAAGAACCACCCCTCCACCCCATTTAGAGGACAGTGAGCCAAGGCTGTCAATGCACATCAACAGCGCAAAAAATGTGCCTTCAATGCCTAAAGGGCAAAGCCTTGTGCTCAATACGATCATGGGCATCCATCGAATTCTGCTAACAATTCGAGAAACGCATTCTTCCATGATGACGAAGAAGTAGTCAGGAATGCCCAGAATTAAGTTCCACCTTAGGATGAATGTGAGATCGAGCATGCCTGATATGGCGTAGAGAAGTTGAGCAAAGAAGAGTAGGTTTCTAAAGGGGTAGTCTTTTAGAGTCTTGTGGTAGATCAGAACCCCTACTATTGAAGCCATTGCACCAACTGCATATATCATCCCAACAAACTCCTGCCCATTGATAAAGCCAATTAGTCTATGTGAAAAATATATTGTCCTTGTATCAATACGTTTTGTTATTGACGTGTCATGTTCTTTAACAAATAATATGTAAAGAGTGGGAAAGCTAGAGAGGGACCTGAGAGAAAGCAGGACCAGCTGTAGGGTCGGTGTACCAATAAAACTGGCCTTCATGAGTGCTAATGCTTAGAGTCAAAGATAGGTACATGTAAAGGGAAGGCTTCCACACCTGAGGACATTTTATTGTTTTGTACATGCCCCTTATTGCCACTCCTGCTTCCTCTACTACCTGGACATGCACACATTTGTATTTAAACAAATATAGATATTGTATGTGGAAATATTACTGGGGAGTTTTCATATATATACAGATAAATATTTCCCTTAAAATAAATTGACCCAACTCTGGTTGGTTGGTGAGAATCAAAGGGGTCCTACAGGGGCTAAACTCACGCCACTGTATTTTGAAAATCAAAAGGAAAGAGCTAGGTTACTTTTTTTTTTATTATAGAAAAGATGATATTTTATTAAACGCATGAGAAGAATAGGTCACCTTAATTTAATGGTGACTATATATATATATGAACCATCAGGTGAGAACTTTGCGGAGTTTGTCACAGAAAAAGATAGATAATGACAGCATGAGTTTTTATTTTGTTTTGTTTTATCCCAGGACCACTGGTTTTGCTGAAAGAGATAATAAAATAAAGCATAAAAGAGAAATGTGGAAAATTTATGGTAACAAAAAAATGTGTAAATTTTCTAACCTTCTTTTTCTCAGAACGAAGGCTGGTTGATCCTTCTTCATATATAACAAAGCCCAGTACAGTCAGAAAGACTGGTGGGATTGCCAAAAGACCCAATGCACCCTACAACAACAATGTGCAGCTTTCAATTCTTAGAATCCTTAATCCAAAATAAATTAAAACCCAATATATAAAAATACTGAACAAATGGGGTCATGAGAAGATAAGACAGCACAATTCTGTTCCTTTTAATTAGTTTATATGTCATAGATCAGTCCAGAATTTCTGGGAAAAATATTGCACGAATCTTTATTGGGAAGTTCCAGATAAATATAACATAAAAATATGCCAACCATATGCACGAACCCATATAAGATATACAGTCAATTTGCATAATAAACTATACTGCACATATATCTGTAACACTAAATAAATACTATAATCCATATCAGTTTGGAAAAAAAAAACAGAGGGTACCTGAGCACCAAGATGGTGAACAAAAAACCCACTTGTAGAGTACCCAACCAAAGCTCCGGCAGAGGAGCAGAACCCACAAAGGCTCTGCATATCCGAGGCCAACGATCGGATCTCAATGCTATTCCTTGCAATACAAGCATCAATGATCACGTCCGCAATCGCCACACTTGCCATGACACCAATCAAACAAGTCAAGGCCACAGCAGCAGCCAAGCTGTCACTTAGTGCAACCATGAGAGCTGAAATGATCCCTGTAAGTCCTGCTAGCACAAAATAGGGTCGTCTTCTATAGCCTTGAACTGGAAAAACGTCAGTCAATAAGCCCCAAATGGGCTTCATGACCCATGGGATGTAGTACAAGCCTATGTAGAGCTGCACAACTGAGGGTTGGACTTTCTGGACATCTTTCCAGTAGAAGTCTGTGACCACTCTGAAATAAGAGCCTGAAAATCCTTGGCTGAGGCCATAGACGATGACCACACCCAAGACAAAAGTCGGGTTGAGTTCTGAAGAGAGCATTTGGAGCCATTGGAAGGGTTGCTGGATCATTTGAGCAAATGGGTTCGTGGAGTTTGAATGGTGATGACGATGATCATCATCTTTTTGGTCTGAAGTAGCTTGATCAATGATATGGGTTTCTTGGGAGGGATCCATGGAGAGCATGGATCTGGGGAAGTAGAGGTAAAAGATTTGGAGGCTCAAAGAAGAAAAAGTCTAGGAGGGTCAGCTCAGTTCCATCTGTTGTGTATTTTTAATGGTTTGGTAATTGATGACAGTTCATGAAGTATTAAAGAAAACGCCGGGTTGAAACTTGGATGGATTAATTCAATATAATATGTCTTAAGAATACAAGTCGGACTTCGTTAGTAAATGCAACTTAATGCTAAAATCTTCAGAGGCAGTATCATATGAATAAACAGAGAGCTCAAAGACAACAGCATCTGCTAAGTACTTCAAACTTAGTATCAAGACAGAAGCCAATATGTTCATCTATCAATGAACATTTTGCAACAAATGCACCATAAGCAAGGATCGTTTTAACTTGTACCAAAAAACTTGGGCTAAAAATTTGGTGTGAGAGAATAGGTTGACGGATTAAAAATTAGAATTTTATCGCATTTCAAACCATTTTAGACAATTAGAATATACGCTGAAATTGAATGGTGAGACAAATTGACAAAATATGGCTGCTAGACATGACTAGATTTGTATCATTGCAAATTATGATAAATATATATATGGAAAAGAACAACTGAAACCAACAAGGAGTGCGTCCGTTACCCCCCAAAAAGAGAAAATAAAACTGTACTGATAAGACATGTGTAAAAGCTATTAACTAAACGCCATATACAGGGATTTCCATGTATGCTCTTGCTCCTCCATCCTCCCTTTATGGGTGCCGCCGTGCATGTTGTGCAGCTCTTCTCCTCACGCTGCCACCAGTTTCTGGATATCCTTCTGAAAAAAATTGTATAGACAAAGAATCAGACCGGCAAAACAGAGAGACTGAGAACAGTTACTTCGACAGTTACTCACATGACAGGATGGAGCTGGTAAAGAGGAAATACTCTTATATTTTCAGTTCAGATTATGATGCTCAAGTTGCCATGCTATTTTAACACAGAGACACATAAACCAGAAAATGCACACGTCATTTCGATAGCTAATATTAAGTTTCAGAGCTGATTCAATCTTTTTGTTTGTTGCCTTTTATAGCTATGTTACTAAACTAACCTCTTTGTTTTGGTATGAATGAATTTTTTTTTCAATCCAAAGAAAGCTGCAACAGCAGCACAGACTGCAAACTAAAAAGTTACAGAATGCAAACTCTGCAAACAGGCTCAAAGAAACAACTACAAGAGAGTATCTCAGGAGATTTATAGGAACATTCCAATTAGCATCAGTGGTTAAATAAAACTATTAGCCTTTAACTTCGAATAGGCTTCATATCTTATCAAAACAAAAATGGAGCAGTTATTGGGAAAGGGGACTTTAAAACTATTTCACTTCATAAAGATAAGAGCATTAACTTTAGTCTAACTTGACCATCAAATCATCAAGTTCCCTAACTTTATAAAAAATATGTGTGGTTCAAATATGCTGTCAAAATCTACAAACATGATTCTAGAAACCTTAGGGCCCGTTTGATAACCATTTCAATTTTAGTTTTTAGTTTTCATTTTTTGTGCTAGAGTATAGAGCAAAAAGAGGGAGAATGGAAGTGAGAATGAGAGTGGAGATGGGATTGGGATGGAAGATTAGAGGAGAGGATGAGAGGGAGGAGTAACAAAAGTGAAAACAAAAACTAAAAACGGAAATCTATTTCAAATTGTTTTCACTTTCAAGATTTTGTTTTCATTTTTGTTACTCCTACCTCTCATCCTCCTCTCTCATCCTTTCTCTCAATCTCATCTTCGCTCCCATTCTCACTCTTATTTTTCTCTATACTCTAGCACAAAAAATGAAAACTAAAAACTAAAATTGAAATGGTTATCAAACGGGCCCTAAGGTTCTCCTTTTATGATGGCTTGTCACACACCTTACTAACTTATAGCTGATCCAATCAATACCCAGGGTATCATTGAATTTACAAATTATAAAACCGAATGAAACAAGGAAAAGCATACCTCAATTTGAAAAGGTGATGTTGTTGGTGGGTATCTCTCAACAACTTTACCATTTTTGTCCACCAAAAACTTCTCAAAATTCCACTTGACAAGGTCACCTAGAAAACCTCCTGCACTTGATTTCAGAAACTGGTAAACCGGAGCTGTGCTGGGACCGTTGACATCAACCTGTTATGCACTTTTAGTACTTGAAACAACCATCTCCGTAAAAACATATATGAAAAGAAAAAATAAAGTAATGGATGGAAGACATGCAGCTGAACCTCGCACCTTGTCAAAAATGGGGAATTCAGCTTTAAACCTTGTACAAGCAAACTGCTTGATTTCCGGGTTTGATCCAGGCTCTTGGCCCCCAAACTGATTGCAAGGGAAAGCTAGAATCTCAAATCCTACATACACAGCAACTATTACCACCTGACTCTAATGTTCACCCTGACCAACCAAAAAAAAGGTGACTTGTGTAACAAGAAAAAAGCACTGTCTTTACGGATGTAATTGGCAGGACTATCCAAAGGATTTCAGAAATGTATAAATTCAATCTAATGCCCATTTTTGTGGAGAAAAAACTATTATTGAAAAGAATCAATAGGAATTTCCCGAGATGGAACATACCTTGAGTTTTGTACTTTTCATACAAGTGTGACAGTTCTGAGTAATTTGAAGAAGTCAATCCACTGATATACAAACAAATATTTTTTATTAATTCACAAGAATCTCAAACTTCCACAGAGGCCTTTCGTAAAATTCAATTTGTCATAATATATTACAAAAGTTCAGCTCAGAGACAAATATCCAAAGGACTTCTCAATACCATTTTGAAGCCACGTTCACAATCAGAAGAACCTTCCCCTTGAATTTGCTAAGAGGAACATCCTTTCCGTCAATATCCTACATTAAAAAAAAAACTTATTGACTTCATAAATATCAAATTGATACCAATTTTTGTCATCCACAGAAAAAATTGAGCTACAAGTTTGGTTCTTTTCCCAGTCACATCCAAATGGTATTCTGCCTATTAAAGAAAAGGAGAAAAAAGTAAATTCTTTCAGGAACATATACGATATACCTTGACACTGAAATCATAAAGAGTTTTCTCTGTAGCTGCTCTTGCATAAACACCCAAAGACCGAGCTTTGAAGAAAACCCCATTAAAACTCAGTGATTGCAAAGAGAACCCGTTCTGGAAAATTGCTGATTTAGATGACCCAAGTGAAGATTTGACGGAGGGGGTCCAGAAAGCCATGGAAGGGCATGAAGCTGAAGAATTTGAGCTTCTTGTTGTTTTTGTTTGAGAATAACCGTGTAGAGGGGTTGAAAAAGTTGCAGAGAAAGGCATGGAAGCCATATTTGTCTGGCTGGGGGCTTGGAGCTCGGTTGGAAATTTGGAATTGGGAGTTGAAGAGCTCTTCCAAATAAATAGCTGGTTTGGGCTGAATGTTGATTATGTTTAAGTCTCTGGACTCCGTGTACAGAGAAGCTCTCTTGTGGAAGGTGTCCTCACACGTGGTGGAGTTTTTATAAAAAAAATAGCCAAAATTTACCCCCCACTTTAAACAATGTCAGTTTTTATAAAATCTTTCAGATATAGCAGAAAACTCACCTAAATAGACACAAATGCCCTTAAAAATTAAAACCCACGTAAACCTAAAAAGCAAAACCCTACTACACAATTTTGGACTCACACGCATATCTGTATCCTTTGGTCGAACTACTGCTGAGCACGCACGTCTATAGCCTTGGTCTGAAGCAATTCCAACACTCCCTAATTCAACTTACTGATCTGTAATCCCAGTAATCCCAGGTTTGTTTTTCTTTCTCTCTCTCCTTCCATCTTTGTTTTAATTCCATGATTTTTTGTTGGCCACTTGAAATAGTTTATTCAACTTATTAATTTTGTTTGTTGGATTGGATTTGAAGATAAAAACTTATTAATTGTATTTCTTTTTCGATTTGGATGAATAAAATATTTTCAATTTGGGTCTGCTTGGATCATTGTAAGTTGAATTAGGGAGTGTTGAGGCTATACAGACGTGTTGCCCATTGGGATTGGCCAGATAGTAGAAAGTACTTTACAATGATCTAGGCAAATCCATCCCTTAGCAAAAATAATTGGAAATTTCCTCTCTATAAATCTGTTTCTTGTGTTTTGTGGGTGTTGTGAGTGTTTCTCCTGTGGTAGACCCAAATTGCACATGATTACTGATTTGCTATTATGACAGCAAAATATACAAATCATATATATTTGTTATTTTGACAATATATATATATAGTTTGAACATTGTTTTCTCAATGTGTATTGTATTATTTATTATGTTGGTTTACCTTTCAGGATAATGTCTAATTTGACAATTTTGATTAACTACGATGGAAAGTGGGTGAACTCAACGTACAAAAATTGTAAAACTAAAGGATTACTTGTTTCAGGTAAAATTATGATAAAGGAGCTTCAGAGTAACGTATAGCCTCAACACTCCCTAATTCAACTTACAATGATCCAAGCAGACCCAAATTGAAAATATTTTATTCATCCAAATCGAAAAAGAAATACAATTAATAAGTTCTTTATCTTCAAATGCAATCCAACAAACAAAATTAATAAGTTGAATAAACTATTTCAAGTGGCCAACAAAAAACCATGGAATTAAAACAAAGATGGAAGGAGAGAGAGAAAAAAAAAAACCTGGGATTACAGGGATTACAGATCAGTAAGTGTTGGAATTGTTTCAGACCAAGGCTATAGACGTGCGTGCTCAGCAGTAGTTCGACCAAAGGATACAGACGTGCGTGTGAATCCAAATTTTGTGTAGTAGGGTTTTGCCTTTTAGGTTTATGTGGGTTTTAATTTGTAAGGGCATTTGTGTCTATTTAGGTGAGTTTTTTGCTATATTTGAAAGATTTTATAAAAACTGACATTTTTGAAAGTTGGGGGGGTAAATTTTGGCTATTTTTGATAAAAACTCCTTATTCATGGTCCCTACTGCTGAAAGGTCCAATAGCAAACTACTAACTTGTACATGAGCTTTCTTTTTAAGTTTACGTGGGTTTTTTAAGGGCATTTATGTCTATTTAGGAGAGTTTTTGGCTATATTTGAAAGATTTTATAAAAATTGACATTTTTTAAAGTAGAGGGTAAATTTTGGCTATTTTTGATAAAAACTCCACGTGGTGTTTGTGTTTTGTTTTTTTTTTTTAAAGATCAAGGTTATGGCAAAAGAGCCACTAGTTTGGTGCTTTTTGAACGAAATTTTTTTGGAATTACAACAACAAACCATTTATTAAATCTACCACAAGACGTACTCAACTAACTAGGGTTAGGTCTGATTACATTGTACTAACCCCTGAGATCAAAACCCTAATCGCAAAACCTAGGGGCGGCTCTGAAATTTTAGAAGCACTGTGCAAAATGAGTAATGGAACCTTTTAAAACAAAATCTTTAACAAAAGAATTAGAATTGGGACCATATATATTGAATCATTAATAGCAAATTTACAACTAAAACTCACCAAAAGCCAATCACATTAAATAAAAATCCTCTGATAATTACTTAATGAAATTTCTTGGATCAATAACTATACTATCAAAATTTAAACTATAATATTACATCCTTAATTATCTCTAGTCTTGGTCATATGAGGATAGACTTATTGATTTGGGAATTTTCTTCAATTATCATTTAGAAAAAGGGAGTGAAAACTCTAAGAATTTGAGAGAGATAATTGAGCTTGATTCGTGAAACTTGCAAAAAAAGGCTACATGCAGTGGCGGAGCGAGGATTTCATGTGTGAGGAGGCCTCTTACAAAATATTTATAATAAAAAATTCAAACTCACAATACATTCCAAAGTAACCGAAAATGCCAAAACATCATACACAATACATATGTGATGAAATCTTTACACTTTTTTTCTTTTGGTAATCTACAAATTAGTTGAAAGATCCATTGAACTCAATAGAGAATAATTCAAATTTTCCCAAACCCTAACAAACTATAGGCAAAGAGAAAACAATATAACAAAACAAGAGAAAGATTAACAATCTTAATTAAGTGAGTCAACCCAATTAAAACTTGATAATTTGGCAAAACAAAAAAATAAAAAAACTTGATAATATATTATATGGAGAATAAGAGAATAAATAGTCACAAATCTAGAGAAATGGGTGAAAATGACTCTTAGATTTGAAGGACTTGTGTAAAAAATAATAATATGTATACTAAATTTTTAGAAAATTGATCTAAAACATTAAAAAATATGTAAACTTGAAGAGAAAACCTTAAAAATATTTGAAGTATCATAAACGATATTAATATACAATATTTTTTTATATAAAAATGAAGGGGGGCCGAGACCACACTGGTCCCTTAATGGCTCCACCCCTAACTACATGGCTTATGACGGTTGGGGGAAAAGAAAAATAAACTTGTATGCTATATAAGGGTTTGGCTATGTTATATATTACATTAATATATTATGTATGCAAAGTTTTTGTTTTTGTTTTTTTTTAATGTGTCTAGTATGGAATATTGTTTTGGTCTGCAAAGTTAATGGAAAAATTTATGTAGTATATGTTATATTAGTATATTAAACTAACCTCAATCTGATTATTATAAATTTTAAAAAAACTATAACCTCAATAGAATAACATTTAATAAAACAATATAATATTTGTGGGGCCCTCTTGAAAGTGGGGCCCTGTGCTTGTGCTCACCTTGCACACCCCAAGAACCGCCTCTAGTAAAATTCTAGATCGAGTTACGTGAGTATCCAAGCCTAATTAAGTCATAAGTGCCCTAAAATAGGCTTATAGTTAGGGTTTGAGGCTTGAAAATGGATTTGAAACAAGTTCGGAAGGTAAGGTTTTTGGTTCGACACTTGAATTTATGATTTGGAGGGTAAAATCCATTATTGGAATACTAATTTTTTTTGGAGTATTTAAACTAATTTTATTGGATATTTAAATAATTGAAACAATTTTAAAAATAATTTTGGAAATTTTTAAAAAATTAAGTCCTCAAAATAATTTATTGCTATTTATTAAGTAATTTATGAAACCAATTAAATTATTCACTCAAGAAATAATAACTAAAAACTAATTATTAATTATATTAATTAAATAAGACTAAGATATTACTTACTTAAAAATATTAAGTAATTATCTATTTTGCCCCGAAGAAAAATAAATTCCACAAACAATTTAAAATTATTAATTATTAAGTAATTTATAAAATTAATTAAAATATTTAAATACTAATTATTCACTAAAAATAAAAAAAAAACATAATTATTAATGAAAGTAATTAAATAAGGCTAAAATATTATTTAAATGTTTAAATATTAATTGTATTAATACTATATATATAATGAAAATGGATGCAATTTTCTTTCTATAAAGGGAAAGGAAAAGTTGGAAAGTAATTGCAATGACTCAATTAGGTAAACACATCTCACCAAAATACGAAAGAAAAAAAAAAAAAAGAAGAAGTTATTTTCGAATTTTTTAAAGAGATATTTAGTCATATAGCACTAAAACTATAAATAAACTCTACACCATGTAACTTCTATAAACAAACCCAAAAAAAATCCAAAAAATGATAGCTGGCCCTATTGAATTTAATTTTGATTATTAAATTACTTTGATGCCCTATTGAGTGTTTTGGGCTTTTTGTTATGAGGTTTTGGGGTTGGGTTTGTTTTAAGAAATCAATGACAGTTTTGTAATTTAAAAGAAGTTAAAAGCCTTTTTGTTATGTTGTAATGGGCTTTGGGTGTGTTTCTAAAATCCATTTCATTTAGGTTTTTTTTATAATTTGGGCTCCTATATTGGGTATAATAGTGAATCTCCTTTTTTTTAATTTAGTTTAAACCAAATAAAAGTTTTTGAAACAAAGAAAGAAAGATATGCTTAACAAAATAGGAGTAGATTTTATATTTCTTTTGATTATTTTGTAAATAAATTTTAATTCTTTTTTATTTACAAATTTAAACAAATGTAGGTTCTGAATTATATTTTACTTTTTCAGTCAGAAATTATATTGCCTCGGTTCCTAAGCGTTTCAGGAAATGTAAGAGTTAAAACGACAACGGGAAGGTTTCTCTCAATTTTAATTTAAATAGGGCTTGCGTTTCTATCGTCTCTTCTCTTTGCAGCTGCTGCGAGGAGATTGCACGCCTACACATATAGAGAAAAAAAGAGAGAGAGAGAGAGAGAGAGAGCCTCTGTCTCTATCTGCAAACACAACCTAACCCTATCCACGATACCAAACGCCCCTTTCTCTCTTTACCCAATCGGACGGCTGCAATCTCTTCCCCTTATCTATTCGGAAAAAATCAACGGCGCCAAGTTATGATGGCGGATCCGACGGTGATAAGCTTGAGACCTGGAGGCGCCGGTGGCCTCCGTGCCCCCAGATTCCTCGCACCTCGCTTTGATTCTTCTTCTTCAGAGGCTCAGGCTCTCCAGTCCCATGCCGGCCTCGCTTCAGCCTTCAAGGTCCCTCCTAACCCTAGCTCCAAACATATATAGATATATATATATATATATTTGTATGTATGTATGTATGATTGCATAAGCTTTTTAATGAATGTATTTGCTTGTTCTACAGATCTGGTTCTCTAGAGGTTTAGTTAGTTCAAAACAATATTTTTCTCATTTTTTTTCTTCCTTGAGTGGATATCGAGTTTTGTATTATATATATTTTTGTTTGGAATGGCTTCGGTGTTGTATTATAAGGTTGTTGCCTGGATATATTGAGCGTAATTGCTAAAGAGTTTTACTTTTTCTGATAAATGAACGTTATCATTGTACAAATTGGATCTTCATTCACATTCTTCCTTGAAATCCTCAAAAACCAAAACTTTGAGATTCCTAGAAAAAGATTTGATCGTCCAAATATGGTGAATTTGATATTGGTAGATTTAAACGTCCTAATTCTTGGCAGGGCTCTCAAGAATGTGTACCAGCTGTAAATATGGACGAAGAGTTATATGTTGGATTTAGGTGGGCATGCAATGAGTCAGCAATGCCCATAAAGAACCGACATTACATGTTAAGCTTCTTAAATATAATTTTGGCTTCTGTCTGTTGATTGTGATTTTCTAATTGATACATGTGTTCTAATTTGATATGTCTTCACTTTTCAACACATATGATCTATTATGGTTGTATTTGTGTCTTAGCTTTCTAGGTTCAAGCTCTAATTGGGGTATGGTCGGTCATGCATGCCATCCTCACTCTTCGTTAATAACACATCTCCTTTTTTGTGTGGGCTTGCTTATTTATGTTTTGAGGTATATAGTTAATTTACTGATGTTTACAACTTATATGTTTTTACTCTTTCAAATGTGTTCTTGTAATAGACTGGTGACTTGCGGTTTGAAGGTCGTGAGCGTGTTCGATATACTAGAGATCAACTTTTGCAGCTCAGGGAGGTACTTATTGTTTCTTAATAGCTTCTGTTGTTCTTTACTATGGTTATGAAGCACTAGCAAGAGAAGTAGAATATTTCTTAGTATGTATCTTTCCTGGAAAGTGTGGCTGATAGCTTTATATGATGATCTTACTTCTTGTATAGGCTACTACTATCCCTGAGGAAATTTTGAAGATTAAACAAGAAATAGATACTGAGTTTGTTATAGAGGATCCTACTTGGGGTCGTGCAGATGCCAATGTGAGTTTAATTACTATTCTCTTCTACCATGTAAATGTTTTATTTTTTCGTCCAAAAAAAAAGAAGTAAATGTTTTAGTTATCTGGACAGTAAACTCATGAATATCAACTTTCACATTTACAACTGTTGAGTCCATGTGATTGGATTTTTTCAAATTATTCTTTCATCCTATGATTCTATCGGTCATAAATAATTTTCCTTTCTTTATATGTTTTAGGACTTCTAACATTGACTTCAATTTTCTTTAGCTGCAACCTCAACCCCAAGCTCGTTATTCTGAGCCAGATAATCGCGATTGGCGTGGTCGATCTGCACAGTTGCCTGCTTCTGAAGAGGATAAAAAGGAATTGAATAACCAGCAAAATTCCCAGTTTGGAAGGGCGCAAATTTCTGGTAACCAAGTGGTAATAAGTTATTATCAGATTGTGTAAAGGATATACATGGTCTCTTGTCTCTTACGATTCTATGTTTTTGCATGCTATACTACAGATGAAATTTGTTTAATCTTCAAGATTCCTTGACCTATGCAGTAAATACCACCAAAGAAGTTCTACTTAAGACATTATTTGTAATTCTAATTACTGGATATCGAGTACATTGTGTTTCTAATTGTTTGATCATTGGTTCTTGATTTATATACATACTCAATAAGGAATCATTGGCTGGTATGTTTAATTATCTATCAAAAGTCGGTTTAGGATGCTTATGGTTGTTTGATGGGGTTCAAACGGCACCAATGTATATTGGAAGATTTTGTTTGTTCCAATAGTTCTTTTTTCTTATCCTAACCTTTTGCACAAAACCAGGTAGGGCCTGCTCCTGCCCTCACTAAGGCAGAAGTTCCATGGTCAGTTCGAAGAGGAACTTTGTCTGACAAGGAACGTGTGTTGAAGACAGTGAAAGGGTAATTCGTTCTCTTCTACCTATGTGCTGAAAGATATGCCTTCATGATTTGTATTACATTTTAAAAAGATGCTTTCACGACTTTTTCTTTTGTGCATCTGCTTGTTCTATCTGAGTATCTTACAAAAAGTGTTCTAATTTCTGTGCAGTATATTGAACAAATTGACCCCAGAGAAGTTTGATGTTCTCAAGGGTCAACTTATTGATTCTGGAATCACGACTCCAGATATTTTAAAGGTTTGTACTCACTAAATATCTTGAATACTTTGAAGTCCATACTGAGCTATTTTTTTCTGGCTAAAGAGCTTTAGGGTTCAATTTGAATTGCAGGATGTTATCTTTCTGATATTTGATAAGGCTGTGCTGGAGCCAACATTTTGTCCTATGTATGCCCTCTTATGCTCAGATCTTAATGCAAAGCTTCCTCCTTTCCCATCTGAGGAGCCTGGTGGGAAAGAAATCACTTTTAAACGAGTCCTTTTGAATAATTGTCAAGAGGCTTTTGAAGGTGCTGACAACCTGAGGGCAGAAATTAGGCAGATGACTGCTCCTGAGCAAGAAATGGAATGCAGAGATAAAGAACGAATGCTTAAGTTGCGAACTCTAGGAAACATACGCCTTATCGGAGAACTTTTAAAGCAAAAGATGGTGCCTGAAAAGATTGTCCACCATATTGTTCAGGTCCTTGCTAGTGTTAAATTCACTTTTTCTGGGTTGTCTTTTTATACAGGGGTTTGACTGCTGGACTAACTTTGCACTCTTGTGTAACACAGGAGCTTCTGGGACATGATGGCAAAGCATGCCCTGCTGAGGAGAATGTGGAAGCAATATGCCAATTTTTCAACACCATAGGTAAGCAGCTGGATGAAAGCCAAAAATCTCGGAGAATCAATGATAGCTATTTTAGTAGGTTGAAGGAGCTGACTACAAACACTGAACTTGCACCACGGCTGAGGTTCATGGTCCGTGATGTTCTTGATTTGCGGTCTAACAACTGGGTCCCCAGGCGTGAAGAGGTGATTCTACATATCATGTCATTTCTCCTTTCTGTTTTAAGGGGGGGTAACCATAAAATGCATTGAGGTACATTATAGTAGGAACTTGTGTGTCTGACTTGTGTTTTTTCCTTTTAAATTCTCTGTTCTGATAGGTGAAAGCAAAGACTATCAGTGAAATCCATTCAGAAGCAGAAAAGAATCTAGGGTTGCGTTCAGGTGCAACAGCAATGATGAGAAATGCTCGCAATGCTGGTTCCCATGGGGATTTGAGCCCCGGAGGTTTTCCTGTTACCAGGCCCATGCCCGGAATGCCAGGGACCAGGAAAATGCCAGGAATGCCTGGTCTTGATACTGACAATTGGGAGGTTTATCGATCCCGTTCAATGACCAAGCGTGATGGTTTGGGGCCCTCCCAGTCTGCCAGCCGTGTCCAGCCACCTTTGATCAGCAAAACACCTTCACTTAATTCAAAATTTTTACCTCAAGGAAGTGGTGGCATAATAGCTGGGAAAACAAGTGCCTTGTTGCAGGGTGCTGGTGGTCCTCCTACCAGAACTAATTTGATTGCAGGAGTTGAACCTCTTACTCAAAACCCCAAACCTATAGTTCCAGCTGCATCTGCAATTCCTTTGGAGAAGCCTCTGGCTCCTGCAACTGTATCAGATTCTGCTAAGCCTCTGGCTCCTGCAACTGTGTCAAATTCTGCTGTTCTTCATAGGAAAACTGTATCTCTGCTGGAGGAATATTTCAGTGTTCGGATTCTCGATGAAGCACTTCAATGTGTGGAGGAGCTGAAAGCCCCAGCTTACCATCCAGAGGTTGTTAAGGAAGCTGTTGCCGTTGCTCTGGAAAAGATCCCACCGTGTGTGGAACCCGTTATAAAGCTTCTTGAGTTCTTGTTCAATAAAAAAGTTGTGACTTCTGTTGATATAGGAACTGGGTGCCTTCTTTATGGGTCAATGTTGGATGATATCGGCATTGATTTGCCAAAGGCACCAACTAATTTTGGTGATGTTATTGGGAAGTTGGCTCTGGCAGGGGTGTTGGACTTCAAGGTTGTGACACAAATCCTGAAGAAGGTGGAAGATGACATGTTCCGGACAGCCATCTATGGTGCTGCTAAGAAGAGCATTACGTCCAGCCCTTCTGGGCAAGAATTTTTGGCAAACCAGGAAACTGAGGTCCATGCTTGTGAGACTTTGCTTTCCTGATTCATGCTAGTTTTAGTTATCAGAGGAAAGCTATCCGGCTTTTGGCCGCAGGGGGAAAGAGCAGTAGGCCTTATATTTTCCCCCATATTTTTGAAAGTTATTTAATGGAGGATAATTTTATTCAGTTGTATATTTTTCTTTTTGGGGATTTTAGTTTAGTTTTGATGAAGCTGAGAAACATGATGCCTTGTATTTCTCTCGAGCCTGGGTTAATTTCTTCCCAGGAACAATCGAGATGAACAGGATCTTGCATGATCCTTTTGTTACATTAGTTTTGCAATCTGTGTACTATTAATCTGGAATTTGTACTTGGCCGGTATGTGGTCTTAAATTTTCTCTATGGATATTGTTTATCACTTTGTCTTTTAGCTTCAATAAATCTTCACCTTATGTTTTGCTTTCATCTTCTTCCTCCGCTTTGGCGCGTAAACCCTTGGTGAGTTTTTGACATTGTACTTCGTAAAGTCCGTCTTTTTAATGGAGTTTCTAGCTTCTCTCAATTGAGATGGCTCTTGTGACCTGCAACTCCACTTGTCTCTCACCTTCGCATGATCTGCAAAGATGGAATAAAATTATAAAGGCTCAAGTGCTTAAGGGAAATGCAGAGCATGCAATTCAATCATACATAGACATGCAAACCCTTGGTTTCTGTCCTGATAACTACACATTTCCCATTTTGCTCAAAGCAGCTGGCAATGCTTCTTATTTGCGTATTGGGTTAAGCCTCCACGGCCAGACTGTTAAAACTGGTTTCTGCGACCATCTTTTCGTCCAAACTGCTCTACTGAAAATGTATTCGTCTCTTGGGCTCCTTGTTAATGCTCGTAAAGCGTTTGATAAAATGCCTGTGAGAGATGTGGTAGCCTGGAACTCCATGTTAGATGTGTATGCTTCTGGTGGCCAGATGGATAATGCAGGCGAAATTTTCGATACAATGCCATTGCAGGACCTCTCATCCTTCAATATTATGATCTCTGGGTTTGCAGGCACGGGTAGCGTAACATCTGCCAGAAGTGTGTTTGATGGAATTCCTGAGAAAGACATCGTCTCATGGAACTCGATGATACTGGCATGCATGAACGCTGGAGATGTGGCTGAAGCACATACATTGTTTGAGGCAATGCCAGAAAGAAATGTCATAACTTGGAACACAATGATAATGGGTTATTTGAACAATCAACTTCCCACCAAAGCTATCGATCTCTTCTACAAAATGAAGGCTGGAAACACCAAACCTGATTTTCTGACTGTCACTGGTGCTTTATCTGCCTGTGCTCACTTGGGTTCACTTGAAACAGGCATAGAGATACACACATATGCCAAAATGCTTGGGCAGGCCTCAAGTCCCCATGTAGTAACAGCACTGATAGATATGTATGCTAAGTGTGGAAGCATAAGGAGGTCTTTAGAGGTCTTTTATAAGTCCAAAGATAAGGATATCTACTGTTGGAATGCCATACTTTCGGCTCTTGCTCTTCATGGTTCCGGCCCGGCTGCTCTGAAACTCTTCGGCCAAATGAGAGAGAATCGTATAAAACCAGATGATATCACCTTCATTGCTTTGCTAAGTGCATGCAGTCATGCAGGGCTGGTGGAAGAAGGATGCCAGTTGTTTGCTTGCATGGGAAAGCAATTTGGGATCACTCAAAAGGCAGAGCATTATGGGTGCATGGTTGATCTTTTAAGCAAAGCCAGGCTTTTTGACTCTGCGCTGCAACTCATTGAGACGATGTCGTTTGAACCGGGCGAGGCGGTCTTGGGTGCCTTGCTTGGTGCTTGTGTCATTCATCAGGACCTTGAAAATGGGGAGAAAGCTATGAAGCTAATAATGGACAGGGCTTGTTCCTTGAGCGATGGTGAATATATGATGTTTGCTAACTTGTATGCATCCTGCGGTCAATGGGAGGAAGCACAAAGATGGAGAAATATGATGAATGATTCAGGCATTGTTAAGACTGCTGGCTGCAGTGAAATTCAGATCAATGGAAGAATTCACAAGTTTTTGGCGGGAGAGATTGGCAAAGATTAAGTTTGCCCAAGTGACGCTTTTTATCTACCAAATTAAGCATAAAGTTTTGATATACAAAGCAATATTGAGAGAGGAGGGATTCAAACGCATGCTCTTAACCATTTGAGCTACAAGGCCTTTGCGTTTTGTAATTAAAACTGATCTAAGAAATCCAATATATTCTAGAATAATTCTATGTCTTGACTCAGATGAATGCAATAAATGAATGCAATACATCATCTATCCTAGGGCCACACCAAATAACTTTGACCCATGAGGGACTATTTTGAGTAACTTAGGTGCCACTGATGACCCTTTTAGCCCATTAAGATTTTAGTGTTTATAGGTGAATTCAAGTTTACTCAAAAACTACTAGCAATGAATTCAGCCCAAATATTTCAGGACCACAAGATCCAATTTTGTGCCTGCCGCAAGCAGCAACCTGGAATATATCTGTACCCACCACCACACCAGGTGAAGAGAGAGAGAGAGAGAGAGAGAGAGAGAGAGAGATCATGTACAACCTGCCTCATAGTGGGGTTGCACTCATACCAATACTAGGTGATTGATATACCCATATCTAAATCACATGGTTGATGCCTTGGTGGTGGCCATCATTTTGTTAGGAGACAAGTCAATTTTGCTTTCCCAATCAACCGAAAGATACACCATATTTTTCAATTACTTGTGCACAGAACTTTGAGGATTTGATTATCCACCCTTATTCTATACACCATATCCCTTTCAACAATTGTTTAATCAGATTGGGGTTCAATGTATTTTGGGGAGTTTGTCTTTCTTTTCTTTTTTTGGTATTTTTTTTTTCCCTTTGACCTATAATTTTTAGCACAAGAACTGAAGGGGCATGTTGCGGTGCCCACTGGCTTGCCAGGGAATTTGGTACCAAATCATATCTTCTCTAATATTGTTTGTGATGCACATTCAAAAGGTACGGTCGCCGGCACAAAGTAGATCTTGTCGTCTATAAACCAACTTTAACGAAATATTTTTAAAAAGTAAGAAACTTTAATTCCACTTTAAGAGCCCAACTTACCCATTATAGAAGGGAATGTTAATTTACGTTTAAATTACACTTTGATAAAGTTCCTTTCCCTCTAAAAAATAAAAAATAAATCTTGAATTTGGACTCTTCACATTCTGTTTTTATTTATTGTCAATTTATAAATTAAGATCATCAATTAGGTTAAATCACGTCTAAGAAAAATATGCCAAGAAACACAACACAAGCATGTATTGTAAACAAAACATCAAATCAACATAGCTATTATAAGAAGATAGAACTTGTACATTTAGATTGATGTCAATGAACA
The DNA here is from genome assembly GCF_965620075.1 of Prunus avium. NCBI lineage: Eukaryota > Viridiplantae > Streptophyta > Magnoliopsida > Rosales > Rosaceae > Prunus > Prunus avium. Next base: position 48,634,851 of record NC_142284.1, on the reverse strand, counting down.
AAAAGTGATCTTCAACAAACCGTCCCCTCAATCACAATCACAATGTCAAATGAAGAGAATCAGCCCCCACTACATTGATCAAAAATTAGCTAATCAAGACTAATTAAAAAAGTTTTTTAAAAAAACCTAATTGAATTAGTTAAACCCAATTTCCACTAAACTTACCACTACTATCTTCTAGCTACTACTACCAGTCATTATTAATTTGGCTTTTTATCACAAATGGTCCTTGACGTTTACGAAATTATCACAAATGGTCATTGAGGTTTTTTTGTGACACTAATAGTCCTTAACGTTTGGACTTTTTATCACAAATGGTCCATGCCGTCAAAAATTATGTTAAGTGTATGATGTAGAAGATAAGTTGAGCCCACATGTCCAATCACATTGTTACATTTGGATTAAATAAATAAATATTTTTTTGAAGAAAATCCATTAAAAAACCATTTAGCCTCTCTCTCTCTCTCTCTACTTTTCAAGTTTTTCAATCCCGAAGACCAAGTTCAAGCTTAAGTTCATCATCCTCTTCAAATAGACAAAGACCAAGAAAAGCCTGGGATGAATTGTAGAGAAATTGAAGCAAATGAGAAGAAAATGGATCAAGAGAAAACAATCCGTGCATATAGAGAAGAGATTGAAGGCCTTAAAGGCTGTCTATCAGTTTCACAGAAGAAATTTTCTGAAGCAGAGAAGAAAGCTAATGCACCCAAAGAACTAAGAGAGAGAGATGATGTGATACTCAAACTAGAGGAGGACAATCAGAAGGTTTCAAGATTAGCTAAAATGGAAGAAGGAGCAGTTCAGACATCTAGAAGAAGCACATGACAAGCTCCGAGAACAGTTTCTTATTCTCTCGGCGACCCACATAGAGAGAGAGAGAGAGAGAGAGAGAGAGAGGCTAAATGGTTTTTTAATGGATTTTCATAAATAAATAAAAAATTATTTATTTATTTAATCCACATGTCACGATGTGATTGGACATGTGGGCTCCACTTATCTTCCACATCATACGCTTAACAGAATTTTTGACGGCAGGGACCATTTGTGATAAAAAGTTCAAACGTTAAGGACTATTAGTGTCACAAAAAAACCTCAAGGACCATTCGTGATAATTTCGTAAACGTCAAGGACCATTTGTGATAAAAAGTCTATTAATTTTTATGAATCAACTATTTCCCTCAATCAATTTGCCTACGCTTTCGCCACTAGCACAAAGAAGCTTTTCGACCTCGAAAGAGAGGGTGGCCAACCCAACCCCTCGTTTTTCGATGAGTTCAAAGTCCGTCGTAAAAGATGCTTTATCGCCGATATCAATTCCTCAGTAGACTTCACCGAAGGGCTCGACAATCGAAACTCCTCACGGAAATTGGCGTGCTATTTCATCGCCTCCTCGTCGCTGAGACCCCTCTGCGACCTCGAGTTCTCGTCCTTGATCGCCTCTGCACAAAGTCCACAAATCCAACGGCCCTGATGCCGCTCCTTCACCATAGCTATGTACTTTGGCGTGCATTCCTCCGTCAACCTGCACCAATAGCGCTTCACCAACTCCTCTTCCACCATTGATTGAGCTGCGCTTGGACTCCCTGGCTGTGACGCCTCCATAGCCGAAAATTTGGGAGAGAGGAAAAAAAAAAGTGTTTTGAATTAAATTTTTACTGTTTAATTTGTCTTAAACGCTAATTAACAACTATGAATTTTGAAATTTGTACAAATTTTGATGTAATTGACGTTACGGAAACTCTGTATCGGCGTCACGATTATCTCAGAACCTGATTTATTTCTCTCTATTTTTTTTTTGGTAATGAAATAAGTTTTTTTGTTGCTCTTATATAGAGCTCTTTCGAAGCCCAAACATGAAATTTTCGTGTTCTTTTGGAATTTAGATTTCCCAAATCCCTAATCATTGCCTTGTTTGGCTGCTGTGATTTTGTTTCCCTTTTTTCTTTTAGCTAAGTTTCAAACAAGTTTCTCTGCCTATTTTTTTTTGGGAAACTACAGTTTGATTGAACTTTGATGAAAATTACAAAATACAAAAGCTGTTAGGATACGTACGCATTCATGTTTTGAGCATGAGAACGGACAATTGTTTTTTGTTTAGATGCTAGCCAAAAAAATATAATAAAAACTCACTTTGTGGTGGCATGTAGGCCGTAGCTGCTCGCTAATTATATTCCCACTTTCTCTCTTCTCTTTTGGGTTTATTTATTTAATTTTTCACTTATTTAGACTCTTCACGATCTGTTTTTATGTATTGTCAGTTTATAAATTAAGATCATTAATTAGGTTAAATCATATCTAAATGTCATAATTTGACGACACATTAGACGTGATATGTTAGAGCATCTCCGACCGATATGTCAAAAGTGCCACATAGACATTTAACAGCTAGAAATAACATCTCAATCTTCAGCCTTCATTCCACATCAGCTTTGACACATCGGTTGGAGTGTGTGAGATGTTATTTATAGTTGTTAAATGTCTATGTGACACTTTTGATATATCAGTTGGAGATGCTCTTAGAATGATATGTCTATGGTAAAAGATGATAACAGGAGGAAGAAGATTTATAAATGGTAGAAAGATGGTTTCATTGCCAACTGTCAGCAAACTTAGGTTGGTGGGGATGGGGCTCTAGGAAAGTTTGTGACTTTGCTGGTGGAGTTCATCTTCTTGTCTACTTCACTTTGAAGTTAGTCAACATCTACAACTGCCGGTCTGCTTGTTTTTAGGCAAAACTACGGCCCGTCGCTGAAAGAAATGTTATATGCATATTTAAGTGACACACTGACGTTGATATGAATCATATGATACCAAAACTCTACCTATGACTTGGAATTTTATCCGCGGCCCAAATTTTGCATGGTTCGTACATCATCTGTTAACAAGGGCCATGCAAATTGCAGAGGGAGATGTTCTTGTTTCCCAACGTTTTTCTTACTTTGGCAACATTAAAATAAGGGAAAGGAAGTCGTTTCATTATTTAGGGATGAAGCTATCAGCTCCACCTGGCTCAGAAAATGCCTTCAAATGGAGCATAAAGTGGGTGATTGGCAGATAACGAAATTATTCATAAGTTTGGTGAATCTCTCTGCTGCCACATGATTTTGAAGAAATAGATACAAACGGAGCAAGCAAGAGTCTTTTTCAAGTTTTTTTTATCATCTTTGTTTCATATCGTGGGTGGTTGATAGTTAGGGAATCTAACGAGTGTCTTCCGTGCCGACATGGGTAAAAAGCCAATTTTGAAACACATTGAAAACTCCAGCGCCTGCTTCCAGATTGGGAAATAGGAAGTGAATTTTTTCTCCTTTTGTTTTTGCTTGGAGTTATTAATTGAACTTAAAAGAAAGAAAAAAAAGCTAATTTTAGTCATACACGCGTCCGAAAATGATTAAGAGTTTTCGATTCATATATATATGCGAATTTTACCATATATCAACTCATATACATGTGAGTTTTGCAATGTATCAACTCGTGCGAGCAAAATCGAGCCTAACATAATTCATGAGAAAATTAGAATATACAGAAAAAAAATGTTAAAAAAAAAAAAGGAAAGAAATATAGAGTGACGTGTGTCCGAGAGAGAGAGAGAAAGGGGCTTGAAAATACCGTGAAAAAGACCATCAACAGTGAGATCAACAGTGTGACCAGAGAAATTACCCAAATTTCAAATGATCATTCGGTCTTCCAAAAGTCTTCTTTTTCTCTCTCTCCCCCGATGATTTGCTCTTTGACTCTCTCTCTTTCTCTCTTCTTGCTCTGTCATTCGTCTTTGAATTATTGATACTCTGCTCTCCTCCACATATTGCCCCTTTGTTTTTCTCTCAGATTCCGTGAAAACTCTGTTTGTCTGGCTCTTTTGTGAAACCTCTAAAAGACCCACTTCCCAAACCCCAATATCCATTCTTTCTGCTGTTTCCGATTCTGATCTTCATTTCTGTACGGGCTTCCCAACCGGGCATGTGAAGGAGCCTCAAGTCTCTCAAGTGATTTTCTTTCTTTATGTATAAGTTCTTTCTTGGTTCATTTTATTCACTCTTGCAACTTAGCATCTGGGTCTCTCTTGCTTTTGGTTAATATTGAATTCTTGATGATTCATTCCCTTTTGAATGTAAATTTGGTTTTTTTTCAAATATGGGTCTTTCATATAAATTTGGTTTTCTCTTCTTCTCCAGGATGATCTTGATGTTTTCATAAATACCGAGTTGATCCTGATGATTGTTACTACTATATTATGTATTAATCCTTTCTTTCAAGTCTAACTCTTGCTTAATTTTTGTGATTTTAGTACCCTAATCTGACTTTATTTTTTATATTTCCTGCTTCACTTGGAGAAAGTCCTCTTAAATCGTTCCTGAGTGTGATCAAATCGATCCAATCTTGTATACTGTGGAATATGAGATGATAGCAGAGGTGAAGGAGTTGAGACTTGTGTGTGTGATTTACAGAAACTGACAAATAGCCTTATCTTTGTTTGACTGGTGATTTCTATCTATTTTCATAACCAAACAGTAAAAACTTTGAGTTTCTAGAAGTCCCAATGCGTTTTCTTACCTGCATTTTCCTAACTTTCATACAAGTTATCATCAAAACTCTGTTGGTTGTTGGATACATTAGTTTTTCAGCGTGGAATTGTGGGATCAATGTTTCTGATTGAACTTTTATTTAATTTCAGATTGGAATGGGTATATATCTCAGCACTCCCAAAACTGAAAAGTTCTCTGAAGATGGTGAGAATGGCCGGGTCAGATATGGTTTGTCATCAATGCAAGGGTGGCGTGCCACCATGGAGGATGCTGTGAGTAAATAAAACCTTGCTCTTCCTATTAGAAGTTATTTTGAGAAAATAAGTACCTCTGTGTACATTTTTAGAACTTTACTCTTTTATGTTTTCCATTTTTGTTTAGCATGCTATCGTTAGGATTGAACTGAATATGATATTACCTGACATGTTCAAATTGACTGCGTAATCTTAATTCCACTTGGGTTATTCTTATTTATTCTTTTAATTAGGACAGAGGTTGATTGTCTTTTGGCATGTGTTGGTGCAACTTTAGTCTTGGGTGCTACTCCTTGCTAGTAGCCTAGGAGTCTCCCCGGGTCTGTTTATTGGGCTAGTCCTATTGGTGGTCTCGGGTTGTTTCAGTAGAGAAACAATCAGGACTATGGGAAGTAGTACAGTACAAAATGTTGTACACTTTGTAGTGTAGCAGAGAGAAGCTGCTATGATTATTTACGTTGTTTTTCAGAAAATTTTGTGACATCATTAATGTGCTGTTTGTTACTTTGTTGATGTGTTTTGTTAGCATGCAGCATATCCCGATCTCGATGCATCCACCTCATTCTTTGGTGTTTATGATGGCCATGGAGGTAATAATGGGCAATTTCAAGTATCTGCATTTGTAAATTGTGCTAGAGGATCAATTTCTATGAATGTAGTATGGATAATTTTTTTTACTGTACCATCGTTCAGTTGACCTCTATCTCTGTCTACCCAAAAGAGTCATTGATTATACTCATATTTGTAAGCATATACTCATCTCATTGATGAGGATGGGTAACCGATAACATGTAATCCTTTTTAGTACAAGAATGAATGCCTTCTTCTTGTAATCAGACGTACATATGCAGTTTGTGAAGTTTATTAGCAATAATTTATATTTTTTGTATTATTACTTACGTATGTTCAATAATTCTGTAGGTAAGGTAGTTGCTAAATTCTGTGCGAAGTATCTTCACCGTCAAGTGCTCAAGAATGAAGCATATGCGACTGGAGATATAGGAACTTCTGTTCAAAAAGCTTTTTTCAGGTTACACCTTTAATGTACTAAAATTCAGTTTCCTTCTACCGCTTTCTTAGTGGAGGGGATGAGTACAAATGCATTTATTCAAGCTATATTGTAAGGGATGTAGCAATAACCTTGTGGATTTGATTCATGAATCATACCCATAACAATTCTGATTGATAATCCTTGTATTTTAGTATGTTGTACTATTTTATTGTCCACATATTTTCATGGTAAGTGTGCGAAAAGAGTTTTAATTTTTTTGACTGGTATCCCAAGTTTTGATATAATAATGAGAATGTTAACGATTTTAAGTAGTGACTTATTTAATTTTTAAACTAGTCTCAATATGTGTTGAGACTGCTGAAGAAAGATCTGACCGCATTGTGTTTATTATGCCTATTTTGTTCTGGATCCTTATGAGATCACAGATACTTGACATGGTAATACTTGTTCAAGTGTGCGAAAATAGACTTTTATTGTGTACCTTTATACTTGTGGTCTTATTATCCTTCATTGAGATTGAAGATGTTGTTAATTGATTTATGCAGAATGGATGAAATGATGCGTGGACAAAGGGGCTGGAGAGAGTTAGCTGTTTTGGGAGATAAGATAAACAAGTTTACCGGCATGATAGAAGGATTAATTTGGTCCCCAAGGAGCAGTGAGGGTAATGATCAAGCTGATGATTGGGCTTTTGAGGAGGTAGGTGCTGGAATCATAAAGTTGTTTCGAGTTATTTATCCTTATCTGGAGCAGATACTGATCTGCTTGATTTCTCTTTATTGTATATTAATTTGAGTACTAGGATTCTTCGGGTAATTCAGAACTTAATCATTCAGTAAATGTAATTTGTATGCTGGTAGGAGTACTTTCCCTCTGCTAATACCAACACAACTTTCTTTAACAGTGTTGATTTGGAAGCTATAAGCAATTTGTTTCATTGGTTTCATAATGTCTATGCATTCCATAATTTAAACTCAAATATGTTTTCAGGGGCCTCACTCTGATTTTACTGGCCCAACTTCTGGGAGCACAGCCTGTGTTGCAATTCTTAGAAACAACCAACTTCTTGTTGCAAATGCTGGTGATTCTCGTTGTGTAATATCTCGGAAGGGTCAGGTAATTTATTGTTTTCCAATCTTTTGCATGCTTGTTAGCTGATTAAATATCGAAGCAAGACTATGCTGCCTTTTCAGTATTAAATGGTTCAAAGTGATGAGCATTTGACTTAAATTCCAAGGCTATTTAAACATGTTAATCGAGAATATTTGTACATTTTTTATTCTCGTTGATCATTTCACTTCTCTTTTTCAGGCATATAATCTGTCAAGAGATCACAAACCTGATCTTGAGCTTGAGAAGGAGAGGATTTTGAAAGCCGGTGGTTTTATCCATGCAGGACGAGTCAATGGCAGCTTGAATCTTGCAAGAGCTATAGGTAATTTCACTGCATGAGAATTATAGATATATTTTAGCTTGAATCTTGAAAAATATACGAACATGCTTGCACGCGCGCACACACACACACACACACACACACACAAACCTTTTGGCGTTGGTCTGCTACATTACGTGCATGCATGTTTGTGGAGGGGAGCTAAGGGGAGAATATTTTGTAGTTCCCATACTCATATTAGTTTTGCATGTACTGCAGGTGATATGGAATTCAAGCAGAACAAATTTTTGCCAGCTGAAAAGCAAATTGTAACTGCCAGTCCAGATATAAACACTGTATGTATATATATACTTCATGGGTGGATAAAATGGTTGTTTTGGGGCTATCTACATTTTCTAGTTTCACAAAATTGTTTTGGTACCTATTTTTTGTCAAATAAAAAAAATCGACAAAAAATTATTAGCTGTTAATTTTATCTTCCATTTTAATTTTTTATTTATTTTGTAAATTAGGTTGAGCTTTGTGATGATGACGAGTTTATCGTGCTAGCATGTGATGGCATCTGGTATGTGTCTTAAGCTTTACACCTCATTTTCGTTTTGGAGTCTCTCCATCAGCCTTATTGATGGACTTTAGCGACTATATCATACCCACATCCAGAATTAAAAAATAATGGTTGATGACAAATAATTTATGCTGATATGTTTCTGTTTTTGATAAGTCTTGTAATATATTTATGTTATGGATGCTTATCGGAAATCTAAGTTAATGTTTTTGTTAATTTCTTACAGGGATTGCATGTCTAGCCAGCAAGTGGTTGATTATGTACATGAACAACTGGTCTCGGTGAGTGCATCTTTCTCTCCCTTTTCTTTTGTTCTTATGGTTTGAAAGCAAGCACAGCAGTCTAGTGTTGCGTCTCTTTGACACTCATCATTGTAAATCATGCAGGAAAGCAAATTGTCTGTGGTGTGCGAGAGAGTCCTTGATAGGTGTTTGGCGCCAACAACTGCCGGTGGTGAGGGGTGCGATAACATGACCATGATCATAGTGCAGTTCGTGCAGTTCGTGCAGTTAAAGAAACCCCTGCAGTCGGCTGGATCTGCAGACGAGAGACCCTCACCAACCGAGGAAGCTGGAACTGGAAGTGATTCAAAGGCAGGTGAAAGTGAACCGAAGTAGTGGCTGCTGTGTGCCATGAAACTAGAAGGGATTGCATCACGTTTTACTCTTTCAGAAGAGAATGGGTTCTCAGATTTGTAATTGTAGATGGATATGGTTTAGCAGGAAAAATGAATGGATTAACAATTAGTTAAAAATTCGTTTTTTGTGCTCTTGAATTTGTTTTTTTACGTTTGGAAACGCAAAACTTGAATAGTATGTACAGATTATAACAAAGTACAACCCAACTGTTTGAACAACAGCAGCATATGCTATATAAATATTTTGAGCTATTTACAAGTTCTATAATCAGCCTTTTAACTTTTTGGTCATCAAAATGGCCTTGTAATTTGTATTTAGTGGCCAGAAAGTAAAATGAAAAAGGTAAAAAAATAGTGTTTTTGGGGCACGCTAAAACCGCTGGACAAGGTCCTGGGTTTGTATATTATCGGCTCTCTCAATAGGAAATGTTCTATTAAAAAAAACCCGCTGTGACTTGGTGACTCAAGATGGGTAATTACATAATTATTTCCAATAAAAGAAAGTCTGAAAAATTGGCAATTCAACATAAGGTTCGTAGGAGGAGAAAGAAGATTAAAAATAAAATAAAAACCTTGTCTGTCTGAAATTTCAGTCAGGGTATTTTGGTACTTTTAGTACTTCTGTTGGTTATCAAACACCACCGTCTCAAGGCCTTCTTAGCTAGAAGCCTACAAACTGCAACCCATGAGTAAACAGCAGCCATTTTATCGAACTTGCCTTTTTCTGCAGCATCCTCTGTCTTTCTGTCTTCTCTCTCTCTTCCCCCCCCAAAAGCCAAAGCCCTCCAAATTCCACTACATAGAAAAATAAGTCACTTTCTCTATCTAAAATGGCCCAGCTGGGCCAAAACTTATGGAGAGGAGGAGAAAAACAAAAGAGAAAGATGGCAAGGATAGATATGTCTTCAAATGTCCTCCAACTCCAACCACACCTCTCTTTCTCAAAGACCATATTTTTACTTCCCACAATTGCCCTTCTGTACATTCCATCTTCATCACTCATTACTTTGTATTCTTATCTCCGACCTTCATGGGCCTTTTCGGGTTCTCACAAATCCCAGAGTTTCAGACCCAAACATATATGATCCAACTGGATACACAAAACCATCTCTCTCCATAATTGCTTTTTATTATTATTAATTGTTATATTCCCTTCCCTCTCCCTCTCCCTCTCCCTCTCCTTGTCTCTCTAGAATCGCAAACCTTATCTCCTTTTTTGAGTTGGGTTTGCGTTTCCTTTGCTTAATCTCCAAGGTTTTTACCTTTATTTTTCCCCAATGGAGTTTGATATTTGACAAGATTATGAGAGGGTAATTTTTGGGTCCTTAAAATAACCGAATTTTATTTGCTAATTGGATGCGGATTTCTATTTTCTTTGCTATGTAGCAGACTTTAAAGGTCAAAGATTCCACATTTGAGTAGGAGATGAAAAGGGGTTCACTGGATTTTGATCACTTTTCTCTCTGGAGTCTTGTTGGGTATGGTGCTTAATTTGCAATTTTGATGCTGGGATGCAATTCTGAAGAGAGAGATGAAAAGGGTTGCTGTTAATTCTCATAAATCTCAGCCTGTTGATGAGGAAGCTAGGCTTAATTTTAGACATGAAAGTCTTCTGCAAGATTACCTTGAACGACAAAAGGTTAGTTTTTGTTTTACTTTTGTATTGGGTTTGTTTTCTCTTACTGATTTTGATATCTAGGTGTGGATTTCTCTGGTTTAATCATGTTTTTATAAGTCTTATCGAAATCCTGTTATGATGTTTAGTGTTGATTCTAGTTTAGCTTTCTCTGATTATAATGGTAGTTTGACTAGTTTTTCATTGAGAATGATTCTGAATCGACATAAACTTGTTATCTGAAATCCCCAATCGTGAATCAAAGTCAAATACTTATTTATTATTATCACTACTTTTTTTAACATACAAACATGATTTAGGAGTTGGGACAAAAAGGAAAAACATAGACTTCTTCTTTGTTACAGTTTTGGCAGCAGTCCGTTGAACATTAGGTGGAAGAAACCAACTTTATTGGGTTTTGATTATATGAATAAGTATGATAACGATTTCTTTTGTTTTGTGTTTTTAAAATAGGAATTTGTATCAAAGAAGAAGAAATTGCAAGCAGCAAAGCAGAAAAGAGACATCCTTGTAGCTGAAATTCGGTATGATCTTTGCTTTCTGTATTTTTTGTTTTTGGTTTTTGTGTATTACATTATTTTCTGTCAGAGAGTAGGAAAGTAAGAGAAGCTTGTAACCTAATTTGCTCATCACTTCTGACCTTCAGATTTTTGAGACGAAGGCATAGGCATCTGCTGAAGATAAAACCAGCAGAGACTGAACCTGAAGTCCAACATCAGAAGTCTGACATACAACCTAAGAAGTTTTCAAGGAAAAGGAAAAGTGATGCCAATGAAGCTGTTCTAAATAAACCATCCCAAGTCTTGCCGGAAGAAGGAGGAGGAGAACAAATTGTTTCAGAGCCCATAAGAGTAGAGAAGAAGCCTAAAAATTGCCTAGTCGATGACGAAAAAGTTGGAAAGAAAAAATTTGCTTTGCAAGATCCGGTTGCTTTGAATGTTTAAATTCCAGGCCATGGAGAAAATGCTCTGTTTTAGTGGGAGCCTCGTTGTCATTGATAAAGATAAATATAATTCGTCTTTTTTTACTTGGTGTGTTCTTCATACTTTCCCTTTCAAAGAAAAATTTAAAAAATGTTTGTATGTCTGTGTCCAAGTTTTATTATGCTTTGTTCTTGATGTAATATTATGTGATAAGATCTCAATCAATATTGAGATGTGCACATTGTTGAATGGGAATGTGCAAAGATAAGAAACCCTGTCTTTAGGGGCAACACAAGCAAAACCCTTCCAATTAATCTTCACAAAACAATCTCAGAAAGACAAAAATATAATCAATATTCGACAGGTCATGTATGCATTAGCTCTGTATAATAATCTGCTAAGGTCAGTACAGGATGATGATTGAACTATATTTGACATAGCAGGTGGGGAAGGAAGAAGTAAAATATAGATACATCATTTACACTATATATGTAACAACAGAGACCTTACAGAGTATACAGGGGTAAGATAATATCCCATGCATGTTACTTCCTTCTAGATACATATCTAGGCTCAGATGAGCAACATCAACGCCACAAAATTGGATTTTTATGCACTCAGTTATCACCAAAATCATCGACTGAGACTGCAGTGAAACATCCTGGAAAAAAGTTGAGTTCAGACAAACGTTTGACAGAAAAACCCCAAAACACCAGAATTTGTATCAAAATTATGTTATTTCTGTAAAAACGTCTTTGGAAGAAAATTCTCAGTTGTGGTTATACAAGGGCTGAAAAAGAAGTATTACCCCACATACCTCAGATACCAAGATTTGTGTATATCTTGTAAGTCAAGTTTGATTGGGAAGCTGTGCAAATGTTCCTACATTCGGGCTGCAGCCCCCGACCATCATGTTCTTGTAAACTGCATAAGCATGATCTGGATTTCCAGATGTGCTATACAGTCGAATGAGAGCATTGTAGGTAAACACATCAGGTTCAAGACCTACAAGCTGTAGTTCTTCATAAATCCTCCCTGCTTGCTCCACCATTCCAACAAGTCCAAGATTGAGTATTAATGAATTGTACGTGAAAAGATCAGGAGCAATTCCTCTAGTCCGCATTTCATCATAAACAGTGAGAGCTTCCTCTACCCTCCGCGATCTTCCAAGTCCATTTATCATAAGGTTGTAAGAAATTGAGTCAGGATCAAGGCCACTTTGTTTTATCTCCTCAAAATATTGCAGAGCATCATCCACTCTCCCTGCCTGGCACAGGCAATCCACAAGAATGGTGTAAGACTTCAGGTCTGGTCTTATTCCTTCTCTAGTCATCCTTTTAAACAACTCGCAAGCAGCTTCCTCATCACCTGTTTTTGCAAAACCATTTATGAGAATATTAAAAATAGCAGAATTAGGCTTGCATCCATAGTCTGCCATCTCCTCAAAGAAATGCATTGCTTCGTCTAGTCTTCCCGACTTGAAAAGTCCATCTATGAGAGGGCCATATGTACAAGGAGAAGGAGAGAAATCACCACTTACAAGATCATAATATAAATCTATAGCCCTCTCAATACTGTCAGATTTCACAAGACTGGAGATGACTATATTGTGGGTTATGGTGTTAGGTTTGCACCCCCTACAATTCATCTCCTCGTACAATTCAAAGAGTTCAGTGATGTTCCCAGACTTCCCATGAGCATCAAGTAACAAGTTGTAGGTGAACACATCAGGGGCACAACCAGAATTTTTCATCTCCATAAATAGATCCCAGGCTCTTTCAGTGACATGGTCTTTCAGAAGCCATTCAATCAAACAGTTATAAGCTTCTAGTGTTGGCTTAATTCCGAGAGTTTTAGTAAATTTCTCAAATATATGGTGAGCATCAAAAGCTTTCCTACGTGTACACAAAAACCTAAGTAGAGGAATCAGTACAGAGTCACCCCGGCAAATCCTATCAGAGATCAACCTTTCAGCAAATAAAACGACTATGTCTATTTCAGCTTCAATCAAAATCCCTCTCATTAAATCTTCCCAAAAAGGCCTGTCTGCTTTAACCCCAACCTGATACATGAAGTCCTCAGCAATTTTTAAAGCATCCTCAATGCGCCCGTCCTTTACTACACCAGGCAGGAGAGTGCACACTGTTATATGATCAGGAAATAGTGATTTCTTCATCTGATGGAAGAACAAGAATGCATAATCAATTCTGCTTTCTCGGACTAGGCCATAAATTACAGTATTATAGGTCAAAACATCAGGTCTGCAATTCATTGTGGTCATTTTGCAAAGCATTTTCAATGCCAAAGTAACCTCATCGTTCTTGCATAGGCAGTTCAGGAGTGTGTTGAAAGTTATTGTGTTTGGAGGACACCCTTGTTCGGTCATATTCTCAAACATTTCAATGGATTTTTGGACTTGGCCCTCTTTCCCTAGTGCAGCAAGTAATGTGTTGTAGGTCACAACTGTTGGAGTGAGCTTCATTTCCTTCATTCTGTAAAACATTTGCCATGCTTCATCTACTCGGTCAGCCTTGTAAAGAATGTCAATCAAAGAGTTAAAAATAATTACGTCTGCTTCGCACCCATTTCTTTCCATCTCTGAAAGTAACTTGATGGCTTCATCTATTTGCCCAACCTTACTATAGCACTTCATCATCATGTTGTAAGTTACTGAATCTGGAGAAAGCCCACTATATTTTAGCTCATTATAAACAAGTTGTGCTTCTTGAAGTCTACCCTCTTCAGCAAGACTGTACAAAGATGCATTACAAGCAACAATATTAGGAACAATGCCTCTAGCTTTCATCTTCTCAAAGGCCTCAATAGCTTTGCCAGATTTGCCACACTTTCCATAGTAGTCAATGAAAAGGATGTATGTGTAAGCAGTAGGTGGAACACCCAGACATTCCATACTGTTGAAAAGATTCAATGCCTCGTCCAACCTGCATAACCGCAGAAGTCCACAAAGTAATGTGTTGTAAGTATGAAGATTTGGCGAGACCCCTTGTTTCCTCATGATATCCAACATACTAAATGCTTCATCAACATTTCCAGCTTTGCATAAAGCATTGACAAGTATGGTGAAAGTAACCACCTCAGGAGCATAACCATCAGCTTCCATTTCACGCCAAAACTCTTTCACTGTGTCCAAGTCTTTTCCATCACTAAACTTGTCCAGCAAAGTAATGTAGGTTACTTGGTCAGGTTTATGACCACTGGATTTCATTTTTGCAAACAATTCCTTGGCATTATCAAGTTTACCTGCAGTACAAAGAGCATCAATGAGAACGGTATAAGTGATAACATCGGGGCCACATCCCTCCTCGTCCATTCTCTTGAAAATTTCATATGCCTCATCAATTTTCCCAGCCCTCCCAAGTGCTCTAATGCATATAGTAAAAGTATAAACATTAGGTCTCAGTCCTAAACTTTCCATCTCCTTTAGCAAGCCCATAACAGTTTTAACATCCCGTCTCTTTCCCAATGACACCATAAGTGCTGAGTAAGTCTTCAGGCTAGGCTTAATCCCTTCTGACACCCCTCTTTCATAAACCTCCAAAGCCTCCCTACAATAGCCAGACTGAATAAGATTATAGATCAACCCATTGTATGAATACGCATTCAAGATAAACCCAGATTTTCGCATCTCTTCAAGAGCAGATGGCGCTTCTCGAATTCCACCTCTTATATCAAGACCCTTAAAGATAGTAAGGTAAGTGTCCAAATTCCTCTTTATGATCTGTTTTTGCATTACATCAAACACATAAGCCATATCCTCCGCCCTCCTATGAACCCTCAAGATTTCAAGCATGTAATTGCAAGTTTCAGTGGTGTGAACAACACTAGGCAACTCAGCAAAGGACTTAAAGAATGAAAAAGCAGATTTAGGGTCTGCAATCGACTTCAGAACCCTCACAACTTCCTCAGAAGACACTGAAATTTTTGGCTTTTTCTTCGCCACCACTACCTCCTGTGACCTCTTTATCACAAACCCACAAAAACCCATCCGTTTTTTCCTCTTTTTTGTCAAGTACACCAAAGACCCACATGGCCAAGCCTTTAACTTTCCGCAGTTTCTTTCTTTTAACGAACTAGTATGGCTTATTGCAAATATCCTATTGTCAGTAAAAGCAAGACTGTAATTGATACTACTACAGCACATGCTTGCAGAGCATACTATCAACAATGCCATACAGAATACTTTATGAGCTAAAGAATGAGCATAAATGAGTAACTCACAGAAATCAAAGACGGCATGTGCATTTTGTTCGTTGAATATCTTCTGAGAAAGCAAAATAAATGGGAAGGCTTGCAAATGGGCACGTATGTGCTTTCCGCTGAGAGAGAGAGAGAGAGAGAGAGAGAGAGAGAGAGAGAGAGAGAGAGAGAGAGAGAGCAGAAGGCTAGCTGCTATGGTAGAAAATGGAATCGGCTATGGTTCCATTGATGTTGGTCAATTTGGTACTCCATTGATGTAAGCTGTAGTGTAATCATGTATGTGGGGGTGTGGTCGATGGGTGGTTTGGATATTTTGTTGTTTTGTTTGGCTCCAAATCCTTTTTTTACTTTCTTCTCTCAATAAAGAATTGTGAAGAAAGAGGAAACAAAATGAAAAAAACAAAAAAACTCAATATCGAATTTTCGAAATTAGATGGATATTATGTAATTGGTTCTTGTCCATTTATGAAATTTGTTTTCTTTCTAACTGGTCTAATAGAAGCAATATTAGGGTGTGGTTTTGTATTTACAAGTAAACGTTATTAACTATTTTCATAATTAAATTTTATATTCACACATAAATGTTCGGAATCACCTTATGTTCTCAAAATAGAATTTTGTATTCATGAGTAAATGTTCTTAATCATTTTTCTCCCTCGATAACTTTTTATTTTCAAATTTCTCACTCCTGATTTTTTTTTTCCTTAGCACCGAAAAAAGATTTCCTCATTTTGTGTTAATGTATCAAACTCCCAAAAAAATAAAAAAATGAAGGGAAAAAGTTAAAAATTAAAAACTCTCCATCTCGTGGCTCGAAAATCGCATTATTTCCTAAACTGCCGCCATAATAAACCTGGTTCCAAATCCAAGCCCTAGCCCCCTGAAAACAAGAGAGAGACTTTTACTGCCTCTTTCTCCTCCTGACTCAGAATATTCGCTGTCTAATTTGTCAGTGTCACACCCTTGAGATTTTCTCCAGTTCTCTGCCACAGTCTCACGGAGAGAGAAGAGAGAGAGAGAGAGCCAGAGAACAATGGCAGGAAGCTCGATAGTTCCAGATTCAGTGATGGAATCAGTGAAGAGAACCTTGAGCCATGTAGAAGAAGTTGGACTTCACTTCCACCAATTCTTGTCTCTCTCCGACCCTGACGTCCTCGCCGAAACGCCGCCTCTCGAGCGAGCTCAGTCCCTGCTCTTGCTCGCCAGGGCCACTACCACCCTGTTCACCGGTATGTCTTTGGTTTCATTTGCCCAATTTTATTTTAGTTCTGATTTAATTGTTAGTTTTCATGTCGTTCTTTGTTAGCCAATTTGATTTTAGTTGAAATTCTTTTGTTATTTTTATGTTTTCCAGTGAAGTTGAGGTGTAGTGGAGTAGACCCGGATGACCATCCCGTCAAATCCGAGCTTGTAGGTTTGCTTATATTTTGAATTTTTAGTCTAAATCTAGAAGTTGATCACTTTTTTTGTTGGGTGCAATTGTAGCTCTGTTTTACGTGCTTACTGCTTGTCATATTGTTTATGGGTTAATGCATGTTAGGGTGTATGAGCTCATAATTTTGAGATCACATGATTTTCTTAACTGTTTCTATCATAAAAGGCTGAATACTTTTTTTCCGTTTTATTTTATTGTCTCCATTTATGTAGGAGAGATTAAGATTGTATCAGGAGAAGCTACAGCGGTTTGTGGATTTGAGTAAAGGTACACCACTCTTATTTGGAAGTGCAATTATTGATGGACCGACTTCTAAACAAGTTATGCTAGGCACAGTCAACCACATGCCGTGGGCGACTGTGAGCAATTGGTTGGGGTGCTGCCATTCACACGTGTCATGTGGATGACTGTGGTTAGCATTCTCCTTGTTGCCTGCGGGTGACTGCGAGCAATTGATTGAGGTGCTGCCTTTTGTGCACATGTCGTGTGGGCGACTGTGCTTTGCATCTCCTTGTTGTCTGTGGGTGACTGAGCATTTGATGGAGGTTCTGCCATTCGCGCACATGTCATGTGTGGGTGATGTGCTGAGCATTCCCCTTGTTTTCTTAAACAATGCTGCAACCAAGGACACAACACATTGTTGGTTCGCATTACATATATGATGGATAGCAGGCTATGATGTTATGTGCTTTAGATATCAAATTGTTTGAAACTTTCCATTTTTGTATTTACCATGATTCTTTGATTCCTGGGGTTTTATATTCTTACAGTTGACAATTTGATTTTGTTGAAGCACCATTGCGACCATCTACTACTTTAAATTATCAGGCAGCTACCCGTTTCATCGAGCATTCTTTGCCAGACCTTACACCTGGTAAGGTGTTCATTTACCCTTTATGTCAGGATTGTGACTTTTTCAACACCTTGATCTTATTCCACTCAAGGATTGCTTATTTGGTTCAGATCAGAAGCGAAGTATGAGAGACATTAGTAGAGGAGAGGGGTCAAACATTAAGTATCTAGAAAGGAAGGTTCAAAAGAAGAGGAAATATCAATCCCCTAATAAACAATCAGTTCAATCTGCTGCCAATGAGTTCCTTGAGAAAGCAGCCCGTGAAATTCTTGGTGATAGTGAAGGAGGTTGTAAGGGACCTCTACAGGCCAACAGTTCAGATGAAGAGGACGTGCCTATGAGTTGATTGCTGATTTTCCTGGTAAAGTTTTTCTTTTCTTCACTCTTTTTTCAAGTTATGATTTGATTTCCTTTGATTGTTTCAGCTGTTTCAAGTTCATTATGATCATCTAGCTTTTAATGTTACAGAGTTCTGAAAATTCTAGTCATTAGGTGCATGTGCCAGTGTTATCGTACATTCGTATAGCCTTGCTTCTTGTGCCACTAGTATAAAATCTGTATATACATTGCTCAGTCAAAATAGGAAAGACCAAGGATTTGGTACATCCTTAATTGTGACAAATAATTCAATATTCCAGTATTGATGATTGAAATTGCCAATTATTATAGTTATCATAATCGGAATAACTTTATATGACAAAGTAAATATGTTATTGCTACCCTTCCATACCTAATCTTCTGATGATTATGATCCCTAGAATTTGGCAGGATTACAGATTACTATTTATTACCAATGTGAAGGAATTGGAGAATTCAAAGCTGATCGAAATATCCTATCAATAGATATGTGTATGCACACAGGCACACAAGCACACAAACACACATGTATCTTTACCTTAATTATGAGTTGGGAAAGGAATTAAGGCACAAATTTGGCTCTACTTAAAATTCACTGAATCTTAATTTGAACAAACGGTTCACTGTTGATGTTGCTCACAGGTTGTTTTCGGTTAAGGCCTTTGTTGATCATGTTACTTTTTCTTTTACTTGTCTGCTAACATGGAGTCGAGCATCCTTTCCTTTAGGTTGAAAGCATCGGATATGAATTGTTGGGAACTTCTTATAAAAGATTTTAATCTTAATCCTTTTGTTCTTTTTTACCAATTTTCATCTTCTTTTGACTATTTTCTTTCTTGTTCTACTTTCATAGGATTGCTGAGACCAGACTCATCTTTAAAGCGATCCATCATCCATCCTCTCTATGGTGCTTTAGAGTTTTCTTTTTTCACAGTGCAAGTTTTTGTTATTATTAGCCATTTGATAAGTAGAAATGCCGTCATGAGTTTACGTGAGGAATGTCTTAGCATCTTATTATGTCTTAAATGGGGAGATGCTGCTTGGTCTTGCAAGGGAAAGTCTTCGTCGCATGTTGGCCAACATAAATTTGGTAGTTCATTCATTCATGAGTTATGACTTTAAATTTTGGATGATGATGGAAGACTTAGACTGAAAATGCTGATGGTTTTGAATGTAGAATGTCCTTGAAAGAGAAATCTGTCGAGTAATCTTTTTGTTTCACCCAAGTGGAAGACTGATCAGATCCATTTGAATCCGTTGTTAATGAAAACAAAATTATGATATTACCTTTTTAACTTTACAAAATGGTAGGTAATGAATCCTTCATTATGATATTAACTTTACGAAATTATGTTTCAGTGGTGGGCTTGTTGATTAGAATTTGATTCATTATTCTGAATGTGTCAATGAAGGTGTCCTTTCCTCTTTTGGACAAATTAAAACAAGGACACCTTGATTTGAAACCTGACCAGGAAGAAAGAAAAAAAAACCTAGAAATATTAAAGAGAAACGTGATCTTTTACATTATTTTATAATGTTTGAGATTTTTGGGGAAATTAAACTTTCGAAAATTTTATTATCAGTTAAAAATTAAAAATTAGACATGCACTTAGCCAAGTTGGTCAGAGCGGATGTTATTTTCACTCTGCACCATAGTACTAACTTACAGATGATGTGAATGATCGAGGGACTGGATTTGCCTTTGGTAAAGGCCTTCCTCTTCGGGGTGTGATGCTAGATTTGTGCCAAAGAGAGAAGAAAGCAATAGGTGAGATCTAAGACACCGGTGTTGTACTGGCCGAAGGCCCTCCGATACTAAAGTTAGCTAAAGGAGAGGAGAGTTGGCTTATTGACAATGCGAAGGCATGTACGTCAAATAGATGTCGATGAGGCAAAGGGTTCTTTTATAAGGAGTTGTAGGTGTCTTCTTGGTGCGAGATGTCGATGTGGGATTCGTGGGAGTGCCTTCTGAGGCTGCCATGTGTCCCAGCGAACATACCAGTGGGGAACTCGAGAAATCATGCAAGATACCTTTCGGGAGGCTGAATTGGCAAGGCGTGCTGAACTCACCTGCCAACCGTGGGCCGATTAGTGAACAATCAGCGGGTGGTGTTGGAGGCGTCTGCCGATTGTAGGACGGGACCTGCCAGCATGGGCTACAGGGCCATGTTGGGCGTAGAATCGGTCGTGGGTGCCGAAGTGACCTACTGATTGGTAAGGCTGGGCTTGCCAGCGTGGGCCATGCAGCCTTCCTCGGTGTCATACCCTTTCCACGTGCCATGGCATGAGAGGCCGGTCATATATGAAACAAACAATATTATATTAGAATATTGTTTTATAACAAAAAAAACAAAAAAAAAAGTGCTCTAGATTTATTTATCTGTTACAAAATCTTTTGTGCAATTAAAAAATCCGAGAAATGAAACCAAAAAAATTATAAATATTTTAACAAACCCTTATTTTCCCCAAATAATTTTAACAAGTCCCTTGAAAAAGTAAAAGAAAATAAAAGAAAATCTTTTACGAAAGTTTCAGGCTTTACCGAGGGTCAAAGAAATCCATCCTATCCAAACCCAGAGACAGCGCGAGTGGAAGCGAACTACACCCTCCCTCCCCTCCCCTCTCCTATTCTCTATTTGCTTCGCTTCTGTAAACAACTTCGCTTCTTTATCTTTCTCTCTCTATCTCTCAATGGCTTCGACCAGTGCTTTAAGCTCACGGCTTTCCAACTTTCGCCGACTCACCGACTCCGAAGACCATCTTTCTTTCCGTAAGCTCTCTCTCTCGTAACCCATTGGCTTAATAACAGCAGTTATCTGTATATTTTGTGTTTCTGTGTGTGCAGTATTTAACATGCCTCGAATTGAATCATTTAGAATGTATGGGTTTATTTTAACAAGATAGAACAGAAATTGGGTTCCTTTCTTTTGCCAATTTTAAGCCTTTTTTTCGCACGCACTGCAGAAAAAGCATAGGTTTGATAGTATGAACAATTAAAGCTGGCATCTTTGACCATTATATTTGAATAATAGGCATTGAAATTTGGTGCCACTTAGCTGAGCTAGATTGTTTGAATGTTGTTATGCGTGCATAATGCATATTGCATTCTAGTGAGTTTTCTTTCATCTCAACTTGTTTGCAAAATCTCATAAGTTTTTGTTCAATCTTTTAATCATTGTTTTTTATGCGCACGCACTGCAGAAAAAGCATAGGTTTGATAGTATGAACAATTAAAGCTGGCATCTTTGACCATTATATTTGAATAATAGGCATTGAAATTTGGTGCCACTTAGCTGAGCTAGATTGTTTGAATGTTGTTATGCGTGCATAATGCATATTGCATTCTAGTGAGTTTTCTTTCATCTCAACTTGTTTGCAAAATCTCATAAGTTTTTGTTCAATCTTTTAATCATTGTTTTTTATGCAATAATGTCTCCCCCTTTCCATCTCATCCTGTGGGGGTGGGATTGTTGCATGATTCTGACTATAAATCAAGCTTACTGCCTCTGCTTCTTTTAGGTGACGTACTAAATTCACGTCCAGCATGCCCTTCATTTGTATCTTGGCCTGGTGTTAAAACTAGGAGGGCTCCCCGGTCGTCTCGTGTGTATGGCTTATTTGGAGGGAAAAAAGATAACAATGAAAAGGGTGATGATGCAGCTTCAAAGGTTTAGCATTTTCCCTCTTATGTAGTTTGCTTTTCCATTTTTCTGGATCTCATCTTGGGTAGACCCAGTTTGTACTGATCATTACAATCTCTATGTACTGAATTGCTATACCAGTTAATCTTTCTCATATTTTTTATTTCTTTCCTTTTATGTGTTTATACTTTTGTTGGTATGAAGGTGCGATTACCCATGCTAAGTCAATACAGATTCTACTAAAATTAAAGGGGATAGCTGGTTTTATATGCTTTATGTGGAGGCACTAGATAAATTTTATGCTTCGTGCGGCCTTAGGCTGCAGGTGGTAACTCTTCCAATTTAAGCTAAGTAGCTTTATGCAGTGCTAGGCCCACCGAATTTTAACATCATGATGTCAACTGTAATCTAGCTGAACATGCGTTTGCCATATTTCTTTTGTTTGTGGATCCTTATCTTGGATCATTTGATGGGCAACAGGATTTGTTCAGGATGAGGGCAATGGGCTGGATGTCAAATATTGTTGCTAGTCATAATTTTAGTCGAACTATAAGGTTGCTGTGCTGATAGTGGTGTTATGTTATCATCAATGCAACCTTCTTATCTGAAGTAATGATTACAGTGGCCAATAATGCCTCTTTTAGTAACAATGCAAGCTTGAGGTCAATAATAGGAAATTTGGATAATGATGGCCACATTAGTTTACTAGAACACATTCTGGAGTTTTGTTTTTCTTTTAATAAATTTGTCCACAATGGAAGAGAATTTATATTCTTGAAAACATAATGTGTCTATGATACTACATTATCTTTATTGCAGTCTCCTAAGTCTGTCTTAGCCAGCCTGGAGCTAGTCCAGCACTTGTAAGAATAGAACCCTTGATTCAAATATTAAGTTAACCTTTCACTTTGATGCAGGCAGGAATATTTGGTAATATGCAAAATCTTTATGAAACGGTTAAAAAAGCTCAAAATGTAGTACAAGTTGAAGCAGTGCGTGTGCAGAAAGAGCTTGCTGCGTATGTTCCTAATGTTTAATCCAATTTAATCTGATACTCATAATTCTTTAAGTGGCTGGATAAAATTTTATCTCTTCTTCTTCTTTCTGTTTTTCAGGGCAGAGTTTGATGGTTACTGTGAAGGTGAGATAATTAAGGTATGATTCACTCTCGCCACAAGGCCACCTTTTTATATATGTTCAATTTGGGAATCTAAGCTGCTTTGCAAGCCTGAATGGTATTTTAACTTTTGAGTGGCACTAGCAGATTTTCACTTTCATAGTACCAGGATTACATTCGGAAACTATTTTTAAATTGATATCTCTCTTTTTCATAATTTCTCTTTTGTTTTAAGACAACTTTGAGTTCTTTCAATCCTTCCCTTCCCCTAGGTCCAGTTACGTTCATACTCACTTGTCTCTGTTACTCAGATTTTACAATCCATCTCTGATTTTTTTCCTAGGTGACGCTTTCTGGTAACCAGCAACCTGTACGCACTGAGATAACTGAGGCTGCTATGGAACTAGGAGCAGAAGTAAGTGATGAACATCTTTTGTTTTCTTTTCCCATTTGCAAGAGTGAGTTTCTCTTTATCATATATGTGACTTTTCCATTTTTTCTTAATGCAGAAACTTTCTCTTTTGGTCACTGAAGCGTACAAAGATGCACACCAGAAGAGCGTTGTGGTGAGAACTCAGCCTATCCTCCTCTCACGTGTTTTTAGGACTAATAAAATAGCTGGCTTCTTAACTTTGTGCCTGTTCTTTTCATCTTTTCAGGCCATGAAGGAGAGAATGAGCAACCTTGCCCAGAGTTTAGGAATGCCTCCAGGCCTCGGTGAATTGAAATGAGTAGAGTGAAGGATGTTTGGCACATCTCGCTTGCCATTCGTATTTTGTAATCTCTAAGTTCGAATTCTTTTTTTCTTTTTGCTTAGAACCTCTGAAGTTCGAATTCAAGGAAAAATCGTTCCTTGTTTTATAACAATAGATTCAAAAAATTTATTGAGACTGTTATTGTTTGAACTTAAAAACGCCTGCCTTTTGAGAATCTATTGCGAGACTTGTATAGGAAATGAATATGTTAATATTAAGATAATTGAAATTGAATTGCACAATATCTCAGAACCCCACTCATATTAGAAAATAAGAATAAAGAATTGAACAAATCATTAACCCCACCCTCTAAAACCCAAAAATTCTCACATCAAAACAACCCCAGAGCAAAAATCCCGAATGCCACAACCAGAAGACCACCCTGCAAGCTTGTAGCACTGCTAGTTGGAGCAACAGCGGGACCGTCAACCTCTGCCGGAGAAGGTGCTGGAGAGATACCATAGTGTTTTCTTGGGGTCATAACAACCACAATCACCTTCTGCCCCTTCTCACAGTGGCCCTTGGTTCCACTGATGAAATAGAATGGCCCTGGTTGGTCAAGATGAAGCTTGGTTTCAACATCCTTGTGCTGTTCAATTGGGTTTGAAACATTGCAGTTAGCGTAGTCTTCCTTGGTCACACGCAACACCGAGTCTTTGGCACTGTCATATTTCAACACTGAAACAAAGACAGAAAACATAGCATAAATTAGCAATGACCAAAACAAAACAAAATATGGGAAGGAACCCCAGATGAGAACTGAAGATTGAAAAGCTTGGGATTGAATTAAAATGGAGATTTACCAAGAGTGTCGCCGACCCGAAAACGGGTGCTTTCAGCCCATTTGTTGAGAGATTGGGATTCAGAGGATGGGATTGCCCATGAGCCTGTTTTGCCTCCAACCAATATCTCTCTGGCTTCTGAGAAGCTGAAGAAAATAAAGATGAGCAACAGAGAAGATGAAGATAGAGCTCTTGATGATGAAAAGCCAGCCATTGACACTTAAACAGAGAGCACTTAGACACTGAGGGTGTTTTTGGGGGCTCTTGAGTTTGAGAGCAAGTGAGCTAGCAAAGCAAAGAACAAAAGGAAAAGGCTTGATTGATTGAGGTTGTGGTTGAAGAAAGCCTCTCAGCGTTCATGTATTTATTGTCTATAGGATACAACTGTGATTGGGGGAAGGAAAACTAGCCGTTGTGCGGCTCAGAGAAAAGGCTGATGTAACGTTAAAAAAATAATGGCGATAGATAGAAGAAAACGCTTTTCAACGGTCACAAAAACATGGAAAGACGAGTACACCTGGTTTTAGAGTTTTGGGTCCATCATTATATTAAACGCTTCAACCCAACGTCGTTTCAAGGGCGGGTTGGATTAGGACAGTGGTTTTGCGCAGCCCAAACATTTATCCAATTTTTATTCTCAGCCCATAACATAGGAACTAGATATAAATAAAATAAAATAAAATAAAATTTTGGCTAGTTACAATTTACTCCTCTAAATAATTTAGTACCTTGGTTTGAACAAAAAAAAAATTTAGTACCTCGGCAAATGTTTCAATCCACATTTTTGCACTTTGTGCTTAAATAATGATGTAATAAATGTGGGCCCTTATTATTGGCAGCGTGGCTGCCAAATTTGTGCCACCTTGCATACCACGTATCAAGTTATTGAGTAACTCAAAATGTGTCAACAATATGCACTTTTTCTTCAAGCTTCAAAGTTGAAATCTGCATGCAGACGTAGAAAGAAAGAGACAAGTTTTACCGTTCCACCGTCTCGGCTTTAAAATACCACCTCACAAATACATATATAAGAGAGGTGATAACAGTACCATTTCTCACACCAGAAAAACCAGTACACCCAAACGCACCCTAAACTTACTCTACACACCCATAACAATCTGTCAGCACATTCTGACAGCAAGGACAATGATGTAAATCTAAATAGATATAACATGCAATACACTAACTAACCAGTTTCAGACATGATGAACAAGATGAAGATCGATCTGAACTTGAGAAACCAGAGACTTTCTCCTAGAAACCGAGAACTTCTTTCAGCAGTAATTCTAATAGGGTGAATATCTATATGCTTGTTTTTGTATGTCTCGGCTCTAGAAGGAGCCTCCTATTTATTTACATATCTCTAGGAGTTTTACCCATCAAGAAACTCCTAGAGATAACCTTAAGGATTAGGTAATCTTAATCCTTATCAAAGGAGGAATCCTTAAGCCTGTGAGTATATCTAGAACACTTATATTAGGCTGCTATATCTGATAGGAATAGACTTTCTGATAAACCATGAGTTCTTAGGAATCCTTATTCGATTAGAAGATCACTTCAATGGTTTAAGACAGTAAACCATCTTACAAATGAGTGATGATCGAACCGTTCATTCCATTTTTTACACAACTAGAATCTCTTAGGTATTTTATGATAATTCTAGAATAATCTCTGATAAGTGTATATACTCACTATGTCATACTAGAATTCAATGAGAAAGAGCCTTATCTTTTAGTTCATCTCTTTAGTCTGCTTAAGTTTCTTTAGAGAGAGAGAGAGAGAGAGAGAGAGAGAGAGAGAGAGAGAGAGAGAGAGAGAGAGAGAGAGAGAGAGGGTTGGAGAGAAAAATGTCAGACACACACAAAATAAGCCCAGAGGATATGAGGAAAGTAGGAAATAGGGCTCCTCCTGGCCTCCGGAGCAGCCTTAACTTTGGTGCAACTTCCTGCATGGTCGTCACCGGCTTGCTGCTTGCTGGCGCCATTGGCTACTATACCCTTTATGTCAAGAAAAAGCCTGACCCCTCTGCACTAGATGTCATCAGGGTCCATCATGACCTTGACGTGACGACCTTCATCTCAGAAAGTCTCTTGTCAGTAGCACCGACCCCGCCCCATGAAATAGCTTTCTATATTTATGGTGGCACTAGCCTAGCCTGTGTATGTTAAGTAATTATGCCCTAGGGCTTCTTCTTTTTTTTTTTCTTTTTTTTTCCTGTTCCAAAATATTATGGCCTAGTTTGTAATTAATCTTTCATTTGTGTTGTGGACGTCTTTGTTTATAGTTTATGGTTCATACACGTGTGAATATTTTGAATGCTTTTTGGTATTCAATTCATCATCTCTACCTCTTGCATTTAGGTTTCGGATGATTTTCTCACTATCTTTTGTACTCTTTTTAGAGTGCTTCTGTTTTATAGAGCATTTGCTCTAACGAAAAAAAAAATTGTCAATGCGTATGGTGGATGTTAATTGTAGCACTAATTTTAATAAGCCAAATTCTTTTTCCCACTCACCCTATTTTTCTATCTTATTGTATGCAAGGCAACATAGGAAATAAGAAAACTGAAGTGAAGAAGGGAATTAGCCCTTTCAAATCCAATATAAAAATCTAATTGAGCATCACAAATTCACAGGTAAGAAAGGGAGAGGCTTGCAATTTGCAAACCAAATTCTGCCCAATTTGTGGAAAACGTGAGAATTGCGGTTCATGGAAATCCCACCCACCGTGAATATCAGGTAAACGGAGTAGTAGACAAATAGAAATACGACATTGTGTTGTGGAGGGAGGTTGGTTGGAAAAGGCTTCAGCACAAGGTCGTTTTTAAAGGGAGGGTTGGGTTGGGCTGGGCCTCCTATGCAGCCCAAACATGTATACTTATTCTCAGCCCAAAAATATTTAAAACAAATTATTGTTGTTATTTTCTTTTCTTTTAAGGGGAGATTTTTCTTGCACAAGCAAAGCAACACGACGCTAGACTAGAGAGTTACACGAACCCACTAACCCACTACGTGTTGAGAGACTGAGCCTTCACTTGGGGCCTTGTAACTCAACACGTGTCAGCAATGCAATGCAATGCTCCTCTTCTTCTTCAAAGCTTAATTCAAAGTTGAAAACCACAGCACATGTTTGGGTTCACCCTTTCAGCTAATTTATAGAAATATCATCACGATTCGCATCACATCACAGAGTGAGAGAGACCAAAACCTGCACACACAGAGAGATGGCGGGGAATGAAGATTGGAGGAAAACGGCAGACACAACAAAAATGAGTGCAGAGGAAGTGAAGAGAGCTGGAGTGGAGGCATCAAAGAGACCCCCTGGTCATAACCCTGGCGGTGTTCTTCACCAGCGACGCAAGCTTCCCATTAGCCCTACCGCCATCGCCATTACCGGCTTCCTCATCACCGGCGTCATCGGCTACTTCACCCTTTACCACCTCAAGAAGCCTGAAGCCTCCGCCGGAGATGTCGCCAGGGTCGCCACCAATGTCGCTGAGCCTGAGCATACTCACCCCAGGAAATAGTACTCTACTCTATAGGGCTTCATTTAATTATTTTGATTTTGATCAAACGGGGAAGAAGAAACTCCACTAGGCTTGTTGATGTCTTATCCTACATAAGTTCAACACTAGATATCTTCTTGTAGTAGTGTAAAATTTTCGAGTGATTTGTGTTTGGTGTAGTTCCCACAACATGTATTATAAATAAATAACTGATATATCATTAACCTTAAAGAATAAAAATAAAAAGACATTTCCTTGGCCGCCTCATGGAAATACCACCATGAAAATCGGAAAATACAAACAGACGAGTAAGTAATAATAAGGTCCCTAAGTAACAATTGGTAACTCTTGAAAAATAAACAAATAGAAATATACTCTAACAGAAATATGATCATGTTGGCTTGTCATGGTTCAAAATTGAGCACAATAAGATACATTTTCGAAAAGCACAATCCAACTTTAAATTGCAAAATCTTACACTACTGAGATATTTTTCTTGTTGCGTCTTCTGGGGGAGGAGAGCACCGCTCGCAAGCTCCCCTGGGGCTGAGTTTATTAGTCAATTTTCACGGATGAGTAGATGAGCCTTGTGAACCAAAAGCAAGCATAAAAGCCGATGGTACCCGTGAGCACAAAGAATGCGTAAGAAGCAATAAGCATGTATCCGAAGTATAACATCCCTGATACCAGCTTTGTGATTTCAAGCTTTGTGAAGAAGTAGAATGTGGCGTAGAGGAACAGGTACAGCGCTGACGAGCCCGACGTCAGGTACGACCTCCACCACCACAAGTAATCCTCGCTGCACAACTGGAAGTAGCAGAGCACGATGGTTATCTCGGCACATGTGACGATGAGGATGATGAACACCAAGAAGAGGAAGCCAAAGATGTAGTAGAACTGGTTCAGCCAAATTGAAGTGAGGATAAAGAACAGTTCGATGAAAACCGCTCCGAATGGCAGGATTCCTCCAATTAGAATCGAGAAAACTGGGTTCATGTACCAGGCCTGTTCTGGGATCTGCCTTGGGATTTTGTTTGTCTTCACAGGGTCCTCGAGTGCTGGCTTCCTGAACCCAACATAGCCTCCAACAAATACAAGTGGGACTGAGATCCCGAACCATAAAAAGACCAGGGCAAACATTGTTCCAAATGGGACAGCTCCGGATGATTTCTGGCCCCAAATCAAAGTGTTTAAGACAATGAAAATGGCAGAGACAACTGCTGGGAACATGACTGCAGTCCTGAAAGAAATTTTCTTCCATTCTGTCCCCTTAAACATCTTGTATAAGCGAGCAGAGGCATAACCGGCGAAAAGTCCCATGAAGACCCAAAGCAAGAGCATGGCTGTCATAAGACCACCTCGGTTAGATGGGGAGAGGAAACCAAGGACAGCAAAGATCATTGTCACAAGTATCATGCCAAAGAACTGAACGCCAGTTCCAACATATACACAGAGCAAGTCGGAGTTATTTGGAGCCCTGAAAACATCCCCATGGACAAGCTTCCATCCAGTCTCTTCTTGTGCTTCTTCCTGGGTCTCAAGTTCATTATACTTGGAAATGTCACGGTAGAGGGTTCTTAGCATTATCATTGCTACCATGCCAGAAAGGAAGAGGACAATCATCAATGAATTGACAATTGAGAACCAGTGGATTTGGTCGTCACTCATCAAAAGATAAGCATCCCATCTAGAGGCCCACTTTACATCGCTTTCCTAAACAATAGACATGAAAAAAGCAGCTCATGAGAATACTAGCAAGTGACAATGCATATTCAATCACCATTGGCATCTGGGATATTCAGTTAAATGGAGGACATTAGGAATAAGAGTTATATTTTAAGTTAAGGAGCTCACCTGGAATTCTACATCATAAGTAAATACGATTTCTTGCTTCTCAGCAACTTCTTGAGGAGAGTTGGAATTGACAACAGTGTGTTTCGAATGGGGGTCACAGGTGGTTAAACGGGTCTTTGCATCATTCCATTTCCCTTCATACTCGTGTTTAACACTGAAGACATTCAACAGCACAAACATATCATTAACTGATACTTAAGAAAGAATATACAGCAGGAAGGAATCATTTAGTGGAACAGGAAGAGCTGGGAAACTGACCTGAATGGTTTAACCTCAAATCCCACAATTCTTGCTGTTTCAGTTTGCGTATCTCTATGGTACTTGACAGTAAATGCCAAGTGGTTGTGGATAAAATACTTTTCTTCCTTGCTCTGAGAACAATAACATTGAGTAAGCAAGAGAAAACCATAATAATACCCGAACAAAAAGTTATTTGGTGCCAATGAACCAAGCAAATACCCCAGCATAATGGCCTTTGAGCCCAACATGAAAGCCAAGCTGGTAAACAGTAGGAGCCTCCTGATCTGGCCTTTGAATGGGTACAACTAGGGGCAGATTATCAAGGATCCTATCACAGAAAAAAGACTTTTAATAAGAGATGCAACTTCAATGCAACTTCCTCGCATATATTTTTTTAGTATAAATCATTTCAAGTGTTTGAAAAGTACATGTTCACACGATACTCATCATCTATCTTCTCTTTAAACTGCTTCACAGTTTTGGCATCAGGAGTAAACCGACAGACAATATTGCACATCTGAGGCTCCCTCATTTTAAACTGCACAGTATCCACAATAAGTTAAGGACCATAGGAGAAACAAGCAGCCTGAGAGTTATACAAGTACAATAACACTAACCACATAGGGGGAGTTTTCAATACGGTCACCACGAAGTACTTCCCCAAGATTCTCGGCACTGTCCAAAATTTTGTCAGGTCGACAGTAAGGGAGAGAGTAAAATGAGTATGGAAGCTGAGTCTTTGTAGATGTCAATTTGTTCACTTTCACTTTCAAATCATCTCCCTGCATTTACAGATCCAAGAGAGAGAAATTAACTCAAATATCATAACATTGTCTAGCAGAGTTTCCTCACCCTGACATAAAGTCTTTTGCTTCTCAGTCAAGTGAAGTAAAACAACCACAAATGCCCAATCTAACTTATGAGAAATAATTCAAATTTCATAAACAGCATTGGTAATCCAGTGAAACCTAAATGACGAGCTCTTAGAGTAATTGCTTAAGGCCTATACAGATCGATAGCAGCTCGGACCTCCCGAGATCTGATGTGTTAGTTTCAGCCGCATATTACTCTCAAAATTACATTGTTCTACGCATTCAAGTAGCGCTCAAACACAGCCTAAGCCAAATCTAAGAAAAATGGAGGACAAAGAGCACACATCAAAACGTATAAATCTCAGAATTTTAACTACGATACAGGTCAGCTGCGCTACATCTAAGTTGAATTGATTAAATTGATTCAATATTCCAATAGCATCCAACTCAATTAACGAAAAGCTATTATCCGTTCATTTTCCTCCATTTTCTCGACGGCCAAACAGACGAAAAACCAACACTAGGTCACATGAATACAGATCCAAAAGGAGAAATCACAGATCACTCATTTCATATTTCATACACCGACATATTCAATTTACGCAAAAGAAAAAGTGAAAGATAGATTTGTCGGTGATCGAGGGCTGACCTTGATGAAGTCCTCCGGAGCGACTCCGGGGAGGTAAAAGGACTGAGCACCATGGATGAGCAGTAGAAAGATCGTCGGGATCGTCAGTGTACGAACGGCCTTGGATCTACGAGACTCCATGGCCTCTGACTGAGAGAGGGAGAGAGAGCGAGCAGAAGACTGTGTAGATCTGGAGGAAATGTTTATTGGTTGGTGTTTATAGTTCGCTTCGTATTTGTCTTTTGCGTTGCGTGAAATGAAAATAACAACGACCAAAAAAATATATTATAGTTGATGAAGAAAAAAAATATTAAAATGGGGACAAAGAAGGAGAGCGGAAGCTTAGAGAGAGGGGGAGGGGGTTGGACTTGGAGTCTGTCCGGTGAGATCTGGTGCGGTGACGCTGTGAATGCTTGTTTTGATTGTGCCACGTTAGCCTTTCGCTGGATAATTTCTGTGATTTAACAAAAAGCAATTGTAGATTCGGCCCACAGAGTATAAAAGCCCAGCCTAGATTATTATCAAAGTTTGTCTTGACTGGATCTTTTTCCTTTTTATACACAACTGCAATTTTCAACAGATCTCTTTCCTTTTACGTAACGACATGTCGTTTGCAATGTTTTTGTCAACTATATTGCATAAAACGTAAAACAATTGCACATGCTATTTTAGCGCCTGCACCTTAAATTTTGATCTGAATCTGGAAAAGGGCAAATAGATCAGTGGGATGAATCCAAGATTGACCACCATTTGCTGCACTAAACAAATTCCCTTTTCTTTATATATAAGCTACATAGAGAAGTGAGATTCAAATCTAAGACCTCACGTGTCGGGATAAATGCTCTTCACCACTTTGAGCTACGAGAATCTTGATTCCACAGATTTGTTTCCATCCCTCTTTATCTTTTTTCTTTCTCCTTTTCATTTTTGCTTTTTTTTGGGTTTGTGTTAGCATTATGGGCCTGCCACATAGTGCAAGCCTGCAAGGATCAAAGTTTAGGCTTGGGCCTTTACTTTGTGCTGAAAATTTCTTGGGGTTTTGGTGAAGAGGTAGGCTAAGCCCAAAACTAACAAATGGAGGTTCTAGAAGGCCTTGTAGAATATTGATGAGACTTGGGTTACCAATACCATTGGCTCTGCACAATGTCCTTTGTTCCCTTCCTCAAGTCAGGGATGTTCTGTTCTATATGCATGAGGAAGGCATCCACTTGAATAAAGGGGGGAGGATAAGCATCGTTTACTTGTCAATTTTCATAAGAGTAATGGCTTGAAGTGGACATACACCACACCATCTATCTTTGTACCAAAATAAGAAAAGGAATATTGCAAGTCACTCTCACTGCTTGATGGGGGGAGGGCGAGAAGGAGATAGCTGGAGAGAACCCCACTTGGTTTAAGATTTGCACAACCTAATAGAAAATTATTGGCTTAAATGCAAAAATGGTCCTTGTGTTTTATCACGTTGGCCAATTTAGTCCCTGTTAAATTTGGCCAATTCGGTCCCTGTATTTAGGACGGTTAGCCAATGTTATCCATTCCGTTAAATTTTTGTTGAAAAAATTAGAAACTTTTAAATATTAATTTTAAAAAATAACTATTTGAATACAATTTAAAGTTAAATAAATAAGAGCAACACTAAAAATCAAAAACAGAAAGACGCCAACTCTAATCCCAACCGCCACCACCACCTTCAATCCCACCCACCATGCACCATCTCCAATCCCAGCAACAATTCACCACCCTTCTCTCTTCTCTCTTTCTCCCAACAACAACCCTCCACCCCAACTCCAATCAACCTCACTATCTCTCTCTCTCTCTCTCTCTCTCTCTCTCTCTCTCTCTCTCAAGAACAATCCTTAACTTCACGTTTCCGAATGTTTCAGTAGGTAGTGCCCTGTGGGGATATCCTTGTATTAGTTTTTGGTTTCGTTTGTTTCTCTCCCTCTTGGTCTTGCCCCTCCGCTCATCACTCTCCTTCCCACCTCTCCATTCGCTGGGCAAACCATCCCCTCCCAGACAACATTTTTTTTCTTCAAGTTTCTTCTTTTCTCATGTTATGATTTACTTTTAATGAATTTTTAATATTTTTAGATTAATTTTAAAAAGTTTTATAGGTTTTTAAAAGACACGAAAATGTTTATTGTGTGTATTTAACAACAAATTTAACGGAATGGACAATATTGACTAACAGTCCTAAACACAGGGACCGAATTGGCCAAATTGAAAACACTGGGACTAAATTAACCAACGTTAGTAAAACACATGGATCATTTTTGCATTTAAGCCAAAATTATATTGCATTAATTTTGAGGTTGAGTTTTCTAGCTGTGGCTTTTTGGTGCTAGTTCCTACTTGCAATGGTGGGGTCGATCTTTCGTTTTAAACTGAATATATTAGCTTAGTAACATGCATAAGTGGTCCAAATTAATTGTGGAACCATGAAGTGAGTTGTACATTTTAAGTTCAATTCTGATAAGTTAAATAATATTGAGAATTATCTAATACGTGTGGTTTGTGATCGATTGCACTTATTAAGCATTTACGATTAGAGGTCGAGTTACGTGTGGGATTAGATGTCAAGTTATGTGCGGGTCTAAAGTGGCGTTAACCCCAACCTAAAAACAAAAAAGAAGCAAAATTTCATATTGAGTGGAATGCTTGTGGTGGACTTGATTGTATTATAGTGTGTGGACGTGAGGGGGGGGGGGGGGGAAAGAACAGAGGTTGATATGTGGGTAAGTAAATGTCGAGCTTTAAGAGCATAAAACCTGGACAGAATCTCTAATGTGTACCCAAATAGCACCAAAAAACCTAAAACGTGCAACTTATTCTTCAAACACACACGAAGGGGTTGGCCATAGAGGGTCACATATGGTCCCCCACATCGGCTTTTTGCCAAGCAAAAGCACATCAACCCGCTCACTCACCCATCTCCTCCTACCCAATAAACCCATTTTTCATTTGGAATTGGGACCCAGTACCCTCTCATCTTTCTTTCCAGTATCCATCATTAATTTATGATGGTAGGCGCTCACAGCTCACGCCTAATAATTTCCTCTTTAGAGTACACCCACGAGTTTACATCATTGACAAATATATGTCTTGAGTTTTGATATCATCAAATTGTGTACGAGTCTAACCGTATGTAAAGTTTAAAATTCGCTATAGTCAGTTGTTTATGAGCTGTTATAATCAATTGCTTAGAGCACTTCTAGCAGTTTGCCCATTGTCATGAATTTAGGGGGTTAGGGCAGCTACTATTCATGTGAATAGTGGCTGTCCTTACCATATTAAGCTATGTGTGTTTCCAGCAGTTGCCCTTTGCCATGGCAACTACTATTCATTTTTTTTGTTTTTTTCACAATTTTTTTTACTTAAACAATTATTTTGGATAATATTTTCGGGTAAGATTTTTGGGTTCCTACGTGTCAATACTATTCATATTGGATAAAATTTTCGGTTTCAAATTTAAGATAAATTTCAAAAATCAAATTTTAGATAAATTTCAAATTTCAAATTTAAGATACATTTCAAAACTTGAATAATAGTAGAAAGAAGAATAAAATGTATGAGGATTTGGTGTTAAAAGTGAAAAGTATTGGTTGGTATTTATAGAAGAAAAAAAATTCATTATTTTTTTAGTATTTTAAAAAAAAATCAATTTTTTTTTCATCTTTTTATTACACAAAAATTGGCTGCCGTTGGATTGGAGGGAAAAAATCTAATTGGAGAGCCCAGAGTGCGACATGTGGAAGAAGCTGCTGATGTCATGTTTTGCCCTCAGGCCAGCACTAGGGCCAGCCTTGCCCTCAGGCCAGCCCAGTCTGCTGGATCCCACCATCAGCCCGGGCAATAGTTTGTTGCTGGAAACAGCTTTTTGGCCCAAACCCCCCCAGCCCTCCCCTTGGCTGCATTGCTGGAAATGCTCTTACGAGTGTAAATGTTGATGTATGTAAAGTTCAAAATTTGCTACAATCAAATTGCATGAGTTGAGTTATGTTATAGTCATTAATCATGAGTCTAATTGTTAATGTACGTAAAGCTTAAAATTCGCTACAATCAATTATTTATGAGTTGAGTTCTGCTATCACGAGTCTTCGATTGATATATGTGAGACCCAAAATCTACCCCGGCCCGCACTAGGTTTAGCAAACTAGAGATGACTCAACTAATAATGAATTCAATGGGTAAATAAGTGAATTTAACTTTGTTGTTATTATTATAGGTTCCTTAAAGAATTGAAAAGGTTTTTATTTTTGTAGAAACACATTAAAGGATAAAGATGCATAAGTAGTTGAGGACTGGTACAATGATGAAGCAGCAGCTGTAAAGATGTGAGAGAATTGGGGTCCTGCTGGTGATTCTGAAAGCTTCTCCTCCCTTGTCCAAGAAATTAAGCAAACATTTAAGGGGATTGATTACTCTTGTACAACCCTAAGGTCCCAAGCTCAGACCCTATGGATGAAAAAGGGACCCTGTAGCTGAATAAAAATTGACCAATTTGACAGGGAACATGGCTCACCGTGAAGCTTGAAGACACCTATATCTGACTTGCATATTTACCCCCCTCCCCTGACAGGGTAAATACTAGAATTTACAGTGTTTGTCTAATTGACTAAATGGGCAAGGCTGTAAAATAGTGCAAGTTAGGTAACTCAACTAATAAGTTTGACCCATTTTTCCAGTTTTTGACTTGGAGAAAGTTTTACCAAATGACCATGAAATGTCTACATGTGTAAAACCTAATTTTAGTATAAATAAATTATGAGTAGTTATCGTGCATTCGGGGTTCAGTTTTCATGTCCCTTCTTTTACAATATCACTTATATAAATAAATAAAAAAACCCCAACTTTTGTGATTTATTATTATTTTCTTAATAAGGCACTCTTAATATTACTAGTATTTAGAACTGAAGAAAAAACAGAAAGAAAACATCTAGAACTAGAGTAATATCTTAATCTTAAACCATGAACCCTAGGAATGGTCAAACAAAGATCCCACGACCAGCTTGTAGGAGATTCTGATTTGGAGTTTCTGGACATGTTATTATGATTTATTCATATATTTTGCTTAACCAATAATATTTTGATTATCTCATAAAAAAAAACTCATAGGAAATTACGAATTGTGAGGTCTTTATCCAGAAGAAAAAACGTAGCGACCAGCCAGCCAGCCATTCCTATTCTTAGATTTGGGGGGTCAAAAGTCAAAAGTTCCTCATCTTAGCTACGCGTCAAACGGCAGGAACATCCACCCTCACATGGACCCCACTATCACCCTCCACTCTCCCTCCCCGGCGCGTAAAGCAAGATCTTCCGGGAAGGCAGACGGCGGAGAGACAATAGAGGTAAAAAGTATAAAAGAACAGGGGCAAAATAGTCCAGAAAAGGGTGGCGTGCTTTAACGGCATAAAAGCTTCTTAAAAGTCCTCTGAGCCACTCTGTAACACAGTCCCCTACTCTCTATACACACACACTAGACCCAAACACACTTTCTCTCTCTAACTTTCCCTCTCTCTCTCTCTGTCTCTCTGCTTTTCTTTTTTGTTATTATTTTCTTTCGCTGCAAAATTTAGCAGAGGAGGAGAGAGGAGGAGACAGCAGCGTCAGAGCCACACCGATCAGATTATATATCAAACATCATCGAGTCATTGAGATTTGCGCCTTGGAAAATCACATAAAGAAACGAGAGGAAAATCTTTAGCGGATCAGGGGTGAATTAAAGTAAAGGCGGCGAGGATTTATTATGAGCTTTGCAGACTGAGGGAGATAGAGAGAGAAAGAGAAATAAAACAGAGCTCTTCATAAAATCCTCTGATGCAAAAATTACAACTTCCAAGCAATTCTCTCTCTTTTTGATTTTTTTCCTTTTGGGTTTTGAGTTTTAATTTATGGGGTATAAGTGATTTAGTTGAAATAGTTGTGATTTGTGTAAGAGCGTCATCAATGTCATCATAAAGGCTTGAAATGAATGGGAACAAGAGCGCAAAGGTCGAGGCTTTGCTATAAGGCCAGGGCAGGGCTTGTGTCGGTCCAACGTTTCTGCTGGTTGCGTGATTTACAGAGAGAGAGAGAGGCGGGGGGAGTGAGAGAGAGTGAAAGGAAGAAGGAGAGGACCTCTAAAGAAGCGCCATTTTTGGTCTCGGTATTTGGTTTTGTCCTCAAGAGCAACGAGGGGGGTTTGTCTCTGTTCAGCTGAGCTGAGCCTCAGGACCCGCCATTTTAGAGTGAGAAAGTTGGCACTGGCCGCAGCTTCATCAGACTCAGAAGAAACGGAGGGTGGTTTGTTACCGTAACTTCTGGTGGCTTAGAAGGTTATTTTGGGGTTAAAATGAAGTTTATGAAGTTGGGGTCCAAGCCTGATGCGTTTCAAGCTGATGGGAAGTCTATCAGGTAAATATGGCTTTTCAAGTTTTGTTTTGCCACAAGCTTTACTCAGTAGAGCCGTTTAGTTTTTTTTTTTTTATTTTTTATTTTCCTCTGCTTTCGATGCTCTGCGCTGAATACGTTTCCCTTAGATTCTGAACTTGAGGTCTTCTTTACCCCCTCTCCTTTTTTCTTTTTTTTAAAATCAAAATTCTTTTTCCCCTTAAAATTGTGAAATTGTTCTTTTTCGTTTCCCAATGCGTATATGTTTGAGGTCTTCTTTGTATAAGCATGCTCTGTTTTGTACATAAATGGTGACATGCTTTTTCATTTTTGTTTCGCAATGAATATATGTTTTGAGGTTTCCCTTTGTATAAGTAAGCTCTGCTTTGTACATAAATGGTGAAATGCTTCCATTGCATGGTGAAGAAAGGGTGAAATTACTGTTAGGTGGTGATTTATATACGTAAATATACAGAAAAAGTGAAGGATTAACTGTCACCATACAAGAAAACAACCCCCCCTTTTTTTTTTCTTGGATAAGATATACAAGAAACTTTTTAGGAGATAATAAATAAGAAAACAAAGCGAGAGATGAAGAAGGCACATGGGCGTTTTGTGTTGTTATTATCATTGTTTTTCCCTTTTTTCTTAAAGTATTGCTATTTTAATTGTCGAGAGTAGGGTAAAGGGAGTTGGGGGTATCGAAGGGTCTTTCAGGAGGTGGTCCAGCCTTGGAATGTCACTATTTTAGTTGAGTTTGTGGTCCAAATGTGGTAGAGTCATATGAGGTACCCAAGATCTGTAATCATCACTCCGGTGAAATCCTGCCTGTAAACGATGACATGGGTTCAACCAATCTTTTTTTTATTTATGAAAATCTTTAAACAAGCTCACTTGGTGATTATATCTCCAGTTGATTTAGTAGCATTTTATGTCAAACAAATTATATGTGAAGTTTGTCTTCTGGTGCATCGTTTTGCCTTCATCTGATTAAATATGCAAATGACTGGAACTTTCTTAGATCTTGCATGTGCCAGTTTTGTAGATGCAAATTGTATTGTTAGGTTGAAAAGGAGCTAGATGCATTGGTGAATTTGATGGAATATTAAAACATGGACTACATGACAGTTATTTGTTGTCCAACTGTATTACTTCATTGCAGTATTAATTCGCCGGTAGATCTTTTAGTTTCAATTACAACTTTAAGGGATTTTGGATATTGTGCTACAGCATGCCATCTTGCCTTATCTAATTTGAAGTCTATAACCTGACTGGGGTTTTTGAATTTGCACAAACTAGCTTCTCATTGTAATAATTTACTAAGAACAAGATTGAAAAGCTTGATGCATTAACCCAGTAACCTAATACCTCCAAACTGGTTTTATATTCAACCTATTGAGCCTTTTGTTGTTGTTGTCATATGCATCCAACTGTGAAGATATTTTACATTTGCATGCCTTCTTATAGTTTTCTACCGTCCTTGTGTCTATGTGATTAACTGATTTTCATATGTTCATGCAGATATGTGTCATCTGAATTGGCAACAGATGTGATTATAAATGTTGGGGAAGTGAAGTTTTATCTTCACAAGGTACTTTTTCCTTGCCACCCTTTTTTGTCAAGTGAGATGATTTTTTGTTACACTTGCATCAGGTTTGTTTTGATGTTTTGGTGTCATATATGCATATGAATATTCTTAAATTTTATGTTCCTTTGAACATGTATAGCAGTTTTCAGATTTAAAATGTGGGTGCTCATTATTGAAATTATATATTCCTTTACTAAAATTACTGCTGCTTTTCCCTACCAAAGCTTGCTATTGTTAACTCTATTTTTCTTTCCAGTTCCCTCTCTTGTCCAAGAGCAATCGCCTGCAAAAACTAGTATCTAAAGCCAATGAAGAGAATTCTGAAGAAGTTTACATGGTTGATTTTCCTGGTGGGCCAAAATCTTTTGAAATTTGTGCAAAATTTTGCTATGGAATGACTGTTACCCTCAATGCTTACAATGTTGTGGCTGCTCGTTGCGCTGCTGAGTATCTGGAGATGACTGAGGATGTTGATCGCAGTAATCTAGTATTCAAAATTGAGGTTTTCCTTAACTCGAGTATCTTCCGTAGCTGGAAAGATTCCATTATTGTTCTCCAAACCACCAAACCTCTTCTGTCATGGGCTGAGGATCTGAAGATTGTTGGAAGATGCATAGATTCAATTGCTTCTAAAACATCTGTAGACCCTGCCAACATCAGTTGGTCCTACACATATAACCGAAAATTAGCAGAGACTGATAAAATTGTGGAAGAAGGGATGAATTATCGAGTTGAAAAAGTTCCCAGGGATTGGTGGGTTGAAGATATATGTGAGCTGGATATTGATCTCTACAAGCGAGTTATGATTGCTGTGAAATCAAAGGGAAGAATGGATGGTGCTGTTATTGGGGAGGCCCTGAAAACTTACGCAGTTAGATGGTTGCCAGATTCTGTTGATGCACTGGTTTCTGATGAGCATGCCTTGAGGAACAAATCTCTGGTAGAAACAATTATTTGCTTATTGCCTTCTGACAAAGGTATGGGTTGTTCATGCAGTTTCTTGCTGAAACTTTTGAAAGTTTCTATTTTGGTTGGTGCTGACTACTCGTTGAGGGAGGATTTGGTGAAGAGGATCAGTTTGAAGTTGCACGAAGCTCGTATTGTTGATTTATTGATCCCAGCTCGATCTCCTCAAATTACTATATATGATGTTGAATTGGTTCAGTCTGTTGTGAATCAGTTTCTGATGCATGAAAAATGTAACTGGAATTTGGATGTGGTTGAGAAAAATGAAAAGGGGATTGATAAGTTTATCTTAGGGCATGGATCATTGTTGAGTGTTGGTAGACTGATTGATGGGTATCTTGCGGAAATTGCACATGACCCAAATCTTAACCTCTGTAGTTTCATAGACTTATCACAATCGATTCCTGAGTTGGCAAGGCCAATTCATGATGGATTGTACAAAGCCATTGACATCTACCTGAAGGTACGCGCATTTAAGCCATGTCCAGCTACATTTTTTATTCTCTTGATTTTACTCCATGCTTTTATCTTCTCACTAGAGTTGCTTTGTCATGCTTTTGTTCTGAGATTCAAGTAAGAGGATAGGATTTACCATTCTCTTTCAGATGATGAGATGGTCGAACGTATGTATGGTCCCAATAGATCTGAACCTTATTTGATGCCTGTTGTTTATGAAAAATGACTTTTCCTTGCAACTCCCAGCCATGTAAAACCTTTTGGATTTCACTTTGAGCTGTTTCGTCCAGATGTAGATAAGATATTATTCACATTACATGCATGTTTAAAGCGTTTCATATTCTATGCAGAGGGCACACACCACATGACATAAAATTTAGGCCAATGAGTAATATAAAGAGAAATGAGGGAATGTAAATCCCTGCAATAAGGCTCTTATTTATTTATTGTTCATAATCAATTGTAATGACAGCCGTAGAATGGGGAACCAGATTAGTCGATTGGTGGGAAACAGATACAACCCTTACTGTGTTAGTGAAATATTTACATGAATACTGATTAGTTGTTTTGTCTCCAGGAGCACCCTAGTTTGACAAAGGCTGAAAGGAAAAGAATATGTGGATTAATGAATGTCAAGAAACTGACAATGGAAGCGTCGATGGATGCTGCACAGAATGAGCTGCTTCCACTCCGAGTTGTTGTTCAAGTTCTCTTTTTTGAGCAGGTAAGATCTGCAGCTGGCGTTCGAGCTGCTAACAACCATCCTAGTGATGCTTCGCTTTCCACGACAAATTTGGATGAAGAATGCGACAAGACGGCGTTGGCAGAAGAAGAAAACTGCAAACCTCTGGGGAAGCATATGAGTGAAATTAAGGTAACTGAGGAGTTCCAGAAGAATGGGAAATTGGGCAAGAAGAACAGCAAAAACAGTAGAAGTGGTGTGCAATTGCTGCCATCTAGGTCAAGGAGAATCTTTGATAAATTATGGTCTGTGGGTAAGGGGCAGCATGTAGAGAACAGGAGCTCTGAGACATCTGGGAGTTCTCAGAGTCCAACTTCAATTGTTCCTGGTGATGCAAAGTCTGTTTCATCTTCAAGACACAGGAGGCATTCTATCTCCTAGAAAGGGTGATTTCTGAGCTGCTTAGAATTGAATGAGTCGGGAAAGTTCCAACTACCGAGTGTACAAAGGGGTAGAATTTGTTGTAGCTGATGATGATCTGTCATATTATCTACCATATATTATTTCAAAGGGAGTTCATTGTAGTTAAAATTTGTGTGCCTTGTCTAAAATCCTTTGGTTGCACTTGTAAAATTATATATGTGTTTGTGGTAAGTGCTAGTTCATTTGGATTTAGAGATCTCAGATCATTTCTTTTCTTTCATTGTCATCAGACTATCATGCCACTATCTTAATTCCTCAGAAATTATCTGAACTGAAATTTCAAGTGTAGAAAATTATCTTTTTCTGGACTTTAACATGTTATGTTGTTAAACAGTCGAGTCGAATCATCACTTATTAAATACCAACTAGCACTCGATTGGGTGGTTTTTCGTATGATTTTAAAAGATGTCCCATGTTTATCAAATCTCTCCTATTAATCATAAAAGTAAAAATAAAAACCTCACTTATTAGAGATCCTTGTGAGAGAATATTCCCCTGCAATTTGATGCATGATAACAGAATATACGAGGGACCATTTGACTTGTAGAAGAAATATATATTTTTGGGTAAACTGGAGGTGATAAAGCCCGAACACAACAGCAACTAAAAGGAATCAGAACAAACTAATCTAGCTTTCGCTACACCAAGAATATCATAAAGGAGAAGAGAACCAATCCAAGCAGGAGCTTCATCAAAATAAAGGATAACCGTTAGCCACAATATTCTTGACTAGATGGACAACCACAGCAGCAAGCCTAAGGTAGGTTATACCCTGTAGATGAAATATTAATTTGAGATTAATTCGGAATAAATAAAGGATGAAATTGTAAATTCAAATTCATCAAATATAGAAACTAACGTTCGATTTCCTCTTGAAGTTCGAGTTTTTTGACTTTCTTCCCATATCCAGTCATTGATTGACCCAATCGTATGAGCAAGAGAAAAATGAAAGTCACTGGCAGTCACAGAAGCACCATCTTCATCGCGATTGCTCTCTCCCTGATAGTGAATCTGCTTCTGCTACCAGTCACTGAATCTTCAGCGCAATGCAAAGCATGGCTCGTCCAATCAATCCCCACCGACATGCCCGGTCTTCCTCGTGTCCCTGGCGTCCTCTCCACCGGTAACATAAATTTCATCGCTCAAAAATCATAACCCAATAAGCAAAATCTTCACTTGTTTTGATTATAATTCGTTGTGTTTGTAATTTGTGCAGGGGATGTGCTCAAATGGTTGGCGTCGAACTCAACAGACAGACTGGACGTAATTGCTCAGTACTGGCAGTTGATAGCGCACCCTGAAGATCCTCGCTCTGGGGATTTTGGGTACTCAAAAGAGGATTTGCAGAGATTTGGAGCTCAGGAAGGTGCTTCTGTTTATAGCGCCTTAGAAAATGCTGCTGATCGCAATGTTACTATCAGGTTACACCTTTGCACTTGCTTATTAAGCCATTGCTAAAGAACCCACATGCCATTTCTCAGAAAAGTTTTAAGATTATAGCTAATTTATGTGTTGATTAATTTAAAGTGATTATATTGTTTGTGTTATTGATAATGTCTTAGCCTTTTAGGCTACTTTCACACTCAGGTGTATATCCTGACTATACCACAGAACCAACCAACCTTGCTTCAGGAAGGCCTAATGTAAAGAATGTGACTTTACTGCTTAGTGATTGGTGGGGATCAGGCATAGTCCATACCAAAGTTTGGATATCGGATCGACGAGATGTCTATATTGGATCAGCAAACAATGACTGGAAATCTCTCACACAAGTATTTTGTGAAACTTTGCTACTTTTGCAAATTTATCCTGTTGCTTTGTATAGTTTACTTTTCCACTTATGATGTACTTTTATTAAATGCTTGCAGGTGAAGGAACTTGGAATTTACTTGGTTGATTGTCCAAAAATAGCCAGAAAGGTTGAGACCTACTTTGACAACCTATGGAAGCTTGCGTCTCTTAATTCTACAGCTCACACAACTACTATATCAGATCAACAGTGGCAGATCGATAGACAAGTTCCTTGCTGGTCACATTTTGTGGAGTATAAAGCGAGGTGTAGGTATGTTTTGAGGCTGGTAGTTGGAAACTGGTTCAATTCTAGTTTACAATGCTGGATATTCATATAAAGATATTTATATTAAGTGTCTGGATACTTTAGGTATTGTCTGTGTTTGGAATT
Source organism: Prunus avium (assembly GCF_965620075.1). NCBI lineage: Eukaryota > Viridiplantae > Streptophyta > Magnoliopsida > Rosales > Rosaceae > Prunus > Prunus avium. The sequence continues at coordinate 48,590,982 of NC_142284.1, read as the reverse complement.
CAAGTATGATGACTTGTATAGTTATGTCACTGCAGTTCACCTCTTCCTAGATCTGTGGAGACTCACCATGTAGCAGGATATCCTATACTGTCAGATCCGTATATGTTCAAATTGCCACTCCAGACTCCTGGATATAATGATTCAATTTTGCAACCCCAATCCAGCTATCTCTCTTTTGCTCCTCCTGAGGTAACTTGGAAATATCTAGCTATTTCTTTTCTTAAATGTAAGTTTTGATTCTCTTTATATAATTGTAAATGGAAAAGTCATTTGGTCATTTGTTTTCTTTATATTGTCTATCAGTAGTGTTAAGGTACACATTCTTCATCTTGTGTGTATTTGACTTGCGTCCCAAACTCTCTTCTTTATCCATTTTGACGGCATTTGGGGTCTGCAGCTATCATTTGGTAGGTATCAGGCTGATGAACAGGCATGGATAGAGACTATTAAATCTGTAGGAATTGGAGGGACTGTTAGGATTAGTACCATGGACTGGCTTGGTCAGTCCCAATATTTAAAGCAAACAGTTTATTGGGCATCCCTCTCCTCTGCAATATCAGAGGTAAACTCTTCCACTGTGACTGCTTCTCGTTTATTTTATTCATGCTTCTCCCACTAATTAAAAACTCACAAAACATATGAATTATATAATTGGCAGGTTGTCTTCTCGAAGAAGGCAACAGTGAAGATATTGGTAGCATACTGGGCACATTTTATCAAAAGCACAGATCCGTACCTGAAATCTCTCCTCTACTCTAATGTTCTCTGCTCTTCATCCAAGTATAACCATTGTGATGGGAAAGTTGAGATCAAGTACTATATAGTCCCAGGTTTCAACTTGACAGGACCTGCTGCCACTGCCAATGGTACCACTGATACTGGAAATATATACCCCGGCTATACCAGGGTCAATCACGGAAAGTATGCAGTAAGCGATGTTCGAGCTCACGTAGGGACAAGCAATCTTATTTGGGATTACTTTTATACAACGGCGGGTGTCAGCTTCGGAACATACAAGCCTGCCATTGTTTCTCAGCTTCAAGAAGTCTTTGATGCTGACTGGGATTCTCCATATGCTGTGCCAGTTGAAGAGTTGGGGGAAGGTGGTAGTGCTTGTTCAAGCTGATGAGCACTTGCTTGAATTTTTTGTGCTTGGAGAGTTGCAAATCAATGGAAAATGCCCTGAATATAGAATGTAAATGAAAGAGCTGGATGTATGTTGCTCCGGAATTAGGATAACATACAATTGGAAAATTTAACCTGAATAAAGACAGTCCTTTTTTTCTCTTTCTAAAATCTCTCACTGGTTGTTACCTGAACCTGACATGTATGTAGAGCTTTCTTTTTGTTGGAGAAGGTAAGATTATACCTAAACTTTTAACTGTGAAATGGATTTCCGTTCATCTCAAACAATTGCTCTATCTCATGCTAATTGAGTAAACTGAATTTTTTTTCCGGGAAAAATTTATGGGTATCCAAGCTATTTGTTCATCATAACCATAAATTTCAGAATAGCAATTTTCACCCTTTACTTTATGTTTTAAAAAAATATATTCAAACCTTAAAAAATTTCAGGCCTGCCTCCAAAGTTTTTTTTTAAAGTCCAAAAGATATATATTTTGAAAAATAAAAAAAATAAAAGGACTAAGGATGGGCTCGTGGACCTTTACTTATGGCCGTGTGGGGCCAAGTTCTCTGGGGGCCCTTAGTGACGCTGCCCGTTTCGGCCATACCCAAGCTAGAGAGGGACCCAAATCCAAATTGTGACCCAATCCAAGGCCCCGACCCACATTTTAGCCCGAGAAATAAGACGATCAGACTTTTATCTGCAGTCAGACAATCGAACGGTTGAGAGATTGTCTGATTGATGCAGCAACACTAGAAACGGTGCGCATAGTATCAGGGTTTTAGCTTAGCGAGCTGAGACTGAAAACCCAGAGTGATTGCGAGAGCGCTGAAAAAATAGCACAGACAGAGAGAGATGCAGAAAGCAAAAGCTTTTGAAGCTTTGAGGAGGTGTGTGAGCCAGAGAGGAAGCTCTCTCTCCCATCACAGAGCCTTTTCTGCTCAACCAAACTATGCCCAATATGATGATGTCGAAGACCTGGTTGGTCTCTTTCTCTCTCTCTCTCTCTCTCTCTCTCTCTCTCTCTCTCTCTCTCTGTAATGATTTCATTTCCGGACAAGCACCCATATTTTTTTTTTCCTTAATATATTCTACTTGGGTTTGGTTCCAATTCATTCTTTCATTTGTTTATGAATGTAAATTCAGGTTACGGTTGAGGGAAGAGCTAAATCAAGAGCAGCCATTCTCAATAGACCATCTGCACTGAATGCTCTCAATAACGCTATGGTTTGTGTCCTTGATGTTTCTTCAATTTTGTTGCTTTCTCTTTTCTGGGGTTCGATTTTGAGATTTTCTTTCTTGGCTTTTATAGGCAGCTCGCCTGAAGAGACTCTATGAATCATGGGAGGACAACCCAGATATTGGATTTGTTTTGATGAAGGTATGATGTTGTTCCATGCGAAAACAGTTTTTGGGTTTAAGGACATCATGTTTTTTTTCCTTCTTCCTTTTATCAGATTATTTAACTTCTTGCAATGTGCTGAGAATCACTGTATAACACACACTGTAGATTCATGGGGTAGGAGGGTCCTTGAACTCAACTCAAACTGTTAGCCCTATATTTAAGTTTTGAGAACATGTAGTTACCTCTAATTTTGAATAAAATGAAATATTATGATGAGTGCATCAGAAATATCTACTTTATTATCTCTTGAGAAAGACTTGCTCTGAGGTGCTACTTGATTTTTTGCGTTTTAAAGGGTAGTGGGAGGGCCTTCTGCTCTGGTGCAGATGCTGTTAGCCTTTATCAACTAGTGAATGAAGGTAACTCAGTCTTTTTTTTTTTGAGGTGGCAGTTTTATGCCGTGCACGCCTGTTTGCAGAGCATTTTCCTTTCTCTGGTCTTAAATATTAAATACTTACATGGCATTGTTTGCTTTCTTTCAAATGCTTTGATACTGTGCAGGGAATGTTGAGGAATGTAAAAACTTTTTCGAGACATTGTATAAGTTTGTATATATCCAAGGAACCTACCTGAAGCCACATGTGAGTATTTACCTTTTTTACCAGTGCGCTTTATACTAAATTAGCAGTACTAGTATAATTGTATGATAGTTTTTTAATCCAATATCACTACCTTTAATACATAATCTGAGTTGAAGGCTTGTAGCACACCCAGAGTTCTACATATGTTATAAATATAAAGAAGAACTTATGCAGAGGAATGTTTTTTTCAAGTTCCTATCGAAATTTAAATGTGGCTTTTGATGATCACTTGATCATATATGTGCAGATAGCGATATTGGATGGTATCACCATGGGAGCTGGGGCTGGCATTGCACTCCCAGGAATGTTCCGGGTGGTGACTGATAAAACTGTATGTGGCTGCTGCTTACTTTACGAATCAGTTTCACCAGATTTTTTTTTTTTTTTTTGAAGTGATTTCTTTCTTAAAACGAATAAAATGAACTATGTATTCCGAAAGACGACTCCTATTTTAAATTCTGAGTATATCATGTTACTGTTTTAAGCTTTCATTGAAATTAAAGCATTGAACCTTGATGAAGATATGAATATGGAGGAGAGGGAGATGGTTGATTGGTTTACATATAACGAGGACTGTTTTCTTGGAAAAGTCATGTCTTTTTGCCTCTGGAATGATTTTCGAATTTGGAGAAAAGTCTTATGTGCCAAAGACTCTCCTAGCTATGCTTCTTAACACCTTCAGTGAAGCATCTTCCTATCTTCTGAAAAAGAAAACAACTCTTCATTTTTCTTTTCTACCTGACATGTTTAAATGAAGTGTAGACTTTGTTTCAATTCTTTTCAACTGTGCTGCATTTCTGCAGGTATTTGTCAATCCAGAGACTCAGATGGGTTTCCATCCTGATGCAGGGGCTTCCTTTTATCTGTCTCGTCTACCTGGCTACCTAGGTAACATATACTTTGTAGATTTGAGATGTTCAGCATTTATCACAATCTAAAAAGGATTATATTTGCCTCATTTATGTGTTTCATTTTTTGCAGGAGAATACTTGGCTCTTACAGGAGACAAGCTTAATGGTGTAGAAATGATTGCATGTCGCCTTGCTACTCACTATACGCTAAACGCAGTTTGTTTGCACTGCACTTTATTCTTCTGTGTCCTTGTTTCAGTATTTCATTATTAATATGCATCTGATGATCATCAAAACTCTTCCTGCCAGAGACTTGCTATGGTTGAAGAACGCCTTGGTAAATTAGCTACAGATGAACCTTCTGTAATAGAAACATCTCTTGCACAATATGGTGACCTTGTTTATCTAAACAAGAGGAGTATACTTTCTAAGTAATTTTCTGTCACATATTCTTGGTACTGCAGCAATAACAATAAGATTTAACAGTTCAGAGAATTTATTTCTAGTGGCATTGATCTGTGCGTCTGACTTGCTCTATCTCCATTTTGTATGTCACCTCAGGCTTGAGGTTGTTGATAGATGTTTCAGCCATGACACGATTGAGGAAATTATTGATGCTTTGGTAAGCATGATATATTCTTCTTAACCAAAAGGAACTTGTACCACAATCTGTTGATCGATTACATAACCATGCCATTATTGCTCAGGAAAAGGAAGCTGCCGATTCTTATGATGAATGGTGCACAACAGCCCTCAAGAAACTAAAAGAAGCCTCCCCTTTGAGTTTGATAGTTTCTTTGCGATCTGTGAGTTACCACTCCCTAGCATGCTATAGAGTTATACCTGTATTGCTTTTATGCTATATGCCTGACTTTCACTTGTGCATTCAGATACGCGAGGGCAGATTTCAATCACTTGATCAGTGTCTGGTTCGTGAATATCGTATATCCCTTAATGCAATTTCCAGACGGGTCTCTAGTGACTTCTTTGAGGTATGGGATTTTCAAATTTTCATGTACTGAACATCTTTTAATCTGTTGGCAAAAATAAAAAAACCTCTTTTAATCTGCTTTTTACATTGCCCTTGTTTCTATCTTCCTATAGGGTGTTCGAGCAAGATTGGTGGACAAGGACTTTGCACCCAAGGTAGTCCACTTTTATTCCAAAGAAAGTAACAATTTTTTTAAAACTATTTTCAAGTAGTGATCATATGATTGATTTTCATCCCAATTCTGCAGTGGGATCCTCCTAGTTTAAAAGAAGTGTCCAAAGACATGGTTGATTGCTATTTCTCCCCACTTTCAGAATTTGAGCCTGAGCTAGAGCTGCCCACAGCGTCACGAGAGCCATTTATGCAATAGACGATTTCACATAAAAAATGACACTGAACTTATGCAACGCGTTGTTTGTTGCTAGTTAGAATTCGTCCTTTTTAACATGCCCCAGAGAAATTATTTCAACGCATTTCTTTGTAATAGCATTGTATCATCTGAAAGTACAAGCTTTTTAGTTGCTATTAGCTTCGGGAGGACTTGTTATTTTTTGTTGGTCATACAATGAATATAAAGGGTTGTCTTCACTTCTCAGACAATCATCAACTTATCTTAAGAATGGTTTGGATCACATCCAGATCCAGAGGAGTCATATATTTATCACATTCAATCCTACAATTTCATTAAGTAAAACATACAAAATTTTGTAATGAACAAGTACATGTCATGGGTCAAATTATGTAAAGATATAAGAGAAAACTAGGGCAGAAGCCAAAAGTAGACCACACCTACCTCTAAAAGAAAAGGTCGTTTCTGTTTTCCTTAGTGTTTAGAGGGGTCGCATTTCGAATACTGATTCTTTAAAGAGAGAATTGTTTTTGAAGAGATTCTTTAAATATACAACTTGGTGTCCTGATAACATCTGGAACCAAAATATACAAACACATCGTGTACTAGCTGAAATATTCATCAGTCTAAAAGCAGGTGTTCACTCCACAACTATTCATTCACTCAACAAAACCGGGTCTCGAACTTTAAGCTTATGCCCATGCTAAAAAGCTCCTGGCACAATAGCTTTGCTCCATATGGTACATTAACCCGAACAAGGTCATCAGCAGAGTCACAAATCCGGCAATGAGGACCCCTGATCTTACGGCCACCAGGGACTGTTCGTAGGATCACATAAGCCACATTTTTGCATTTCTGGCAAACATGCATTTGGGAGGAGTCACTGAGAGTGAAGAGGCGTTCATGTAAATTTGCTGAAGCTCCATGGGCTATAAGGCAGTCACGTTCCATCTCACCAAACTTGATCCCACCAAATCGCTTCCGATCTGCCACTGGCTGTCGGGTCAAAGGATGGACTGGCCCAGTGTTCCGAAACTTTACTTTATCTTCAGACATGTGAATCAAGCGCTGGTAAAATGTTGGGCCCATAAATATCAGGGAACGAACCATTGCACCAGTTGCACCATTGTATACTCTCTCATTTCCCCATCTTGAAAATCCAGCGCTGACATAGATATTAAAAATACATAAATAACGTTATTCCATTCAAGGGGGAAAATCAAAAACAAATTTTCTTAAACATGAGAACAATTCCGACATGTAAATTCTGCTTGAATTTTTTCATGCAATTTACCAACCAACTACATTTAACTTGAAAAGCAACCGATAACTGAAAATGGCCGGCCAACATTATTGTACTTAGCAACATAAAAGCAAATACACCACAATCAGTTGTAGGCAGTGAAGTTATGCAAGGTCTCATGGCATATACTCAAGACAACACAGTGGAGAAAACTTCTTTTGTATAGCAACAAACATACAATATAAAAATTCGGACAAACCATGCATGTAGACTCGGCACTATTTTCTATAGACACAACAAGCAAATGTCTAACCACAGAACCGGGTATGCAACTCAACTCAACTCAACTCAACAAAATTTAACTCCAAGTAACTTACTCGCCTTTAATGCACCTCAGGAGCATTACAGTCACATAGTCAGAATTTTCATATGGTTGTTAATTTTACAATAACACTTTTCATCATTAAAATTGAGGAAAGCCACATATTAACCCATTGCATGTCCATAGAGAGACATTTCAAAAGAAACAGCCATGGCTGAGAGTCTGAGAAGTAAAAGGATGTCAGGGTGAAGTTGGACGAATGTCAGTGTTCAACAATAGTTCAGGCCCCCATAAAAGTGTGAAATGTGAAATTAAAGTGGACTATTTTAAGGTGCAGTTGAAGTATACAAGTCATGAATTAGAATGACAGAGTTACCTATGCAGTTGGTCTGTGATGTCATCAACAGAGAGAGTAGAGAAAGGCGTTGCATATCTCTTTGAACCACCACAGGCAATTCCCTTCCCCAAAGCAGCCTCTAGGAGTTGACCAGGAGTTTGTCGTGAAGGAAATGCATGTGGATTAATTACAATATCTGGAACCACCCCCTGTATTGTGAAAGGGAAGTTCTCTTGGGACTCCAGAAACCCCAGGACACCTTTTTGTCCATGCATGCTTGAGAACTTGTCTCCAAGGCATGGAGAACGAACCTATTCAATTAATTACACAGGGAATTAGTGAATGGAATTTAGTTTTTTTTAAGTGAACTTAGTAAAAGCAATAGGCAGGCCCTTAGAACTATTATTTCAATGGCAGATTTACTTGCAGCAGATTACAGGCACATGCTGCCATCTTCCATTGTATACAGATCCTACATATTCTCGCAAACCATCTTAGTGTGAACCAAAGTATGTAGTTGGACATGCATCTACATTTGTGCATGTGCAAGCATCCAAATAGATGTCTGTGCTTTCATTAAATTAAGTTCTGACATACATACCTGTCTTAGAGATACAACAGCAAAATTCTTTCCATCATCATTAGAAGAAAGTAGAACTTTCTGAACCATTCCCCTTTCAGTGTGCTTCAGTTTGATGCTATGATCAGCTCCTGATTCACTGCACCTCCCAATTATAATATCACCACTCTGCAAATTTGCACCAACATATGGAAAACCATCATCATCAAGGCTGTCAACACGTCCAAATTTACTTTGCATCTTTCCAAAATTGACACAATCATCAGGCTTCCGCCTTTTGTCCAGAGACTCCTTGTTGTCAACCTCAGCCTTGTAACTTCTTATGTGTTCAGATCGGAACATACCACGTTCCAATGATGCCCGGTTCATTACTATGCTATCCTCTTGGTTAAATCCTAAGTGGACATTGACTGCCACGATAGCATTCTGGCCATTATAGTATTCAGGCTTTGGAACAATTCTGTTATGGAGTCCTGGTTTCCCAAGACAATCAGATGTCATTGTCTGGAAGAGTGGCCTCTGGGGGTAGTGCAGTTGGTGAGACAGAGTATCCACTCTGAGGTTAGGATTGGTGGTAGAAAAACCAATTGCTTGTTGAGAGTGCTTCTGGGCTTGGTATAGGACCCTCCGTGCGTGGTCGTGATTTGCATATGGGATAATGCCACAGCTTAAACCTAATAAAAATGACATGTCAAGTTCACAGTGTGTGAACTTCGCGGCTGATTTTCCCTTGTCTTCCATAAAAAGATACTTAATACCCCACGCAGTAGAGCAATCTTCTTCTTCTTCCGCTCCAATGAGCTCGATTATTCCATTGTCAAGAAAATATTGGAAGGAACTTTTCCCCCCCTTGGATGGTTTAACCTTATTCAAATTCTCAACTACCAAGAGAGGGCGTAGGATCCTTCCAGCATCAGAAAATATGCGTACTTCTCCTTGGTGTACATCTCTCTTGATTTCCACCTGAGACAAAATTGTTACCAGTATTAGATACTCTATTCTAATAACTGAGGTATCTATCATAAATGCATGCTAATTGCTTATTCAAAAAGAAAATCATTGTATAAATAGCAGATGAACTAAATTGGTCATAATAACTGAATTATCCATCATATATACATGCTACTTGCTTACTAGTAAAGAAAAATCACTGTATGAATTGCAGGTGAATAAATTTACTCTAAAAACTGAGATATCCATCATAAATAAACGCTACCTGCTAACTACTAAAGATAAATCATGGTATAAATGGCAGGTAAATAAATTTACTCTAACTACTGATAAGTGAATAAACAGCAAATTTATAATCCCTAGTTAAAAGACGGAAGTTTCTTTTAACAGGAATTATAATTCACGATGCATCCAGCACTGGCTAGCTTCTTGGGAATCAAATCATATAATTCATGATGTATACCCTAGTAATTGAAGAGATGAAGTAACAGAAATAGGTTATACTAAAATACGAAATAGTTTCATAAACAATGCTCCTAATGCTGTGGTATAAGACTATCCACGGAAAGTCATCTTTATACATCGTAATTCAATTTGCCTGCCTAAACTGAAGCACAAAGAACTTATGGGCATTATAGCAAAACCAAAGCAATTTGAAATTTGAAACTTATCAATGGGATTGAACAAGAGAAAACCTGATGTGGCAACTTTTTCCTGCGACGCATCCTCCTTAGTTCCAAAACAAATGAGAGGGAATCTTCACAAACTCCAACCCAGTCCCCGTTCAGAAAAACTTTATCCTTCCCACGCAGTGATGTAAAAGTATCATCCACCAATTTCTCCATGCCACATGTTAATAATTGGGGTATCAGAGATTCCAGTACATTTGTACTAACTAGTCCAGTGGTAGCCAAATTTTTTACAAGTCCACAATTCTCACCATCCGGGGTTGAGAGAAAGCAAACCTTACCCCAGTGAGAAGGATGCCTGCATCCACAAGGTTCTATTAGCCACAATTACAATTTTCCAAAATATCTCCAGAACAAAAACAAAATAGTAAAACCAGTTGAAATAAGTTGAAAGTTACTCACGGGTATCTGGCATCTCCAACCTTCCCTGTATATTGAACCTGCTGCCTTGTCTTCCTCATATCCACCATTGTCTGCAGTGGATTTGCTCGCCCAACTGTTGCAACTACACCAGACATCCTCTCCATCCTCTTGAAGGGATGACACCACGCTCCGGTTGAGAATGCTCTGGAAATACCATTAGTCACTATAGAAGCATCTAGATAGTGCTCAATCGGCCGCACAGCACGATCACCATAAAGGTCTCTCTGCAAGGCCTTTGCCATGCGCCTCCGTGCATGTCCAATATGTGCCTTGAGTTCTCGCTCTAGAAGCTCACCAGCCAAGTCCAACCTCTTGTTCCTAAAGTCATCCCTATTGTCACATTTCCTGCGGCCAGCATAGGCCTGTAATAGAGACTTTACCATATACCCAAGAAAGCGAGCCTTTTGCTTTAGGCCTTTCAGATTGGGGAACAGATACAGGCTAATGCATTCTTCCATACTTTCCCCAGGAGGAAATGCGGTTTTCCTTATCACCTCATCCACATATTTGATGGCATTCTTCCCCCTACGGAACCCCCCATCTCCTTTATCATTTAATTTATCCGCATCGCGAATAGAGGCAAAGAGTATGTTCGAGATGCTGGCATCTTCACTATCATAATCAATCAGATTCATCACCTCTCTGTCTGATGAAACACCAAGGGCAAAAAACCATATCCACACAGGGATTTCCGTCGACATGAAATAAACAGTAAGGACTTTCTCTACTCCTTCAATGTTTTCTAATTTGGAAATCCCGACTAGCCTAATTATTAGCCTATGCCTCTTAACCTCTGACCTGTATGCTACTGTCAATCCCTGATTATTTGTGATAAGAAGTCTCTTCAGACAGCTCTGTTCTTGTGCAATAAATGTCTGCATTATACATCGCACAGATGTCACTATAACTGTGTTTAACTAGATATAATACATTGCATAGCAGAGTCCACTTGAACAGTTTAAAGGCACCAAATAACAAAGAACAAACAGAAAACTAGAAAAGTAATAAACTGACATTTTAAACAAATCATCTGAAACTTACATTTCCCATCATAAATAATGAATTATCTTAAAGTAAGTTTTGGGCTCACCTTCTCCGCACCCTTGATTATGAAATAGCCTCCATGGTCAAAATCACAGTCTCCTTTCTCGAAGTCCTTCATCCAACACAAGTCAGACTTCACCATCACAGGGACACTACCAATTATAATGTCTCTGGTGTCTGTACTCAGAATTTGCTTATCAAGATACTGTGCTTTTCCAGTCTTAAACTTATCACTACTCACAAGCTTTTGAGTATATACCTGGCAGATTACAAATAACCATACATTAGTAGATGTTATGAAGTTGGGAAATAAAAAGAAATATTTTCAGATCATTATTTCAAACTTGGCTGTCAACATAGAAACTGCACTAATTTAACACTAACAACCTAACCAGATTCCAGATAAGGTCAAGTAAAATTTCATGCATTTTACTGAAAAAGTTATCAAATTCATTTACCTCAACAGTAATGTTCACTTTCATCTTGGATGCATATGACATGTTTTGAAGCCGAGCATGCCTAGGTAACATTTTATACTCCTTTTCATCATCTGAACCACCCCAAAAGCTTGGCATACCAAGGGTAACCTTGCCAAACTTCACAGAAGCATATCGCCACTCACTCTCTCCCTTCTTTGATGGATCATACCCAGGCTCAACTATAATCTCACCAAAAGAATCAAAGACCCTTTGTATACCATTATTGATGAAGTCATTGTATGAGTTGATTTGATGACTAATGAGGCCATATTCGTTGAAGAAAGCTATTGCAGCTTCCTTACAAAAATTCTTCAGAAACCCTTGCCCTAGGTCATGTATGCTAATCGAATAATCGTAATCATCATCATATCCATTATCATCAATATCCATGTCAGCTATATCTGAAAAGCTTTCTCCCTTGCTGCTCATACCAATATCTCCCTTGGCATCCGATGACGCCCCCATTGGATTCAAGACTTTTAGGAGAGTGAAGGAAAAGAAGCTGAACAACATATATAATATCAAATTAGCAATCCAGTTATGAAACCAATTGGAAAAGAAAATAAGAATGAAGTTCAAATCTCTTGAACCCAAACAACAATAGCACTTATTTCAATAAGAATACAGCAAAAACAACATAGAAAAGGAAGGAAAAGCAACTTTTTGAAGACCGCATACAAAACCTAACTTCTAAAACTCAAAATGTGAACCTTAACACATACATGTTAGATATGAGCTATCTTCTTCTACTATCCAATTTCGTTGTTCAAAAACATTGAATAGTATATTCCAGTTCTGCATATATTAATTATGTACTTACCGGTTACCAAATTTATTTCCAAAAAAAAGAAAAAGAAATATGTATAACAGTGCATCTTATACATGTCGTACTTTCCATACGAGTCATTATGTTACTTAGTGGCATTTCCCACTTGAAGTTGGAAAAACACCACCAACAATGTTAAACGTGCATATTCATTTACACCTTATTTAAGTGCTTCAGTATTCAAACTCAACTCTCATTCATTCTGGAATATTACATATTCCCATAAAACCCATAAACCCATCTGCGGCAACTTATCCATGCAAAGCAAATGACGGCCTCCTCCTATCTTATAAAATTTGTTTATGTTAAACAAAGTACATTATGAAGAAAAACAAGAACATTATTAGGGATTTTCGGTTTGCTTTGCACTACTCTTTCCCTTTTCCACGACACTGGTGAAGGGAAAGTAATACTTTGTTTAACAACTTTACCAAGCACCTATTTCAGAGACAAGTCAGAAATTTTTTAAAAAAAATCTCATCCATGCTAAAACCCCAAGCTAAACAAACAAACACATTAAGAAAGAGAATACCTCCAGAATTTTATTTTATTTTAAAATTAAAAAGGAAAGATCAAAATTTATCATTAAGAAACTTTATTCTTAACAGAAACACATGGAGAGAAGAAAATGCATAAATAGAGAGATAGATAAGTACATACAGTGAGCTTGATCAGAGTGTGTTTAGAACCCTAAACCCCTGACTGTAAAAATGTTGGCGATGAACTCTCCGATTATTAGGGTTTACAAACAATGCAAGTGAGATTCTCGGATTTTCTTCGCTCTCTCACTCACTCTCACTGCGTTGAGCAAGAAAATGGGTCTCCGCTCTCTCTCTCTCTCCCTCTGTTGTGTTGTCCTTTGTATGAGAAGTAGAAGACCTCTTCTTGGATTGTAACGTTTCTCGGATGTGAGCAATTAAGGAACCAACTTCATCCCTATTTTGGGCTTATAAAAACAGCCCATACAAAATGAGCCACCTTGACCCGACCCAATTGTTGGGTCGTTGACCATGGTCTGATAGATAGGCTATAGCTGACCTCATAAATAATTTTCGTATTAAGAAAATACTTATATTAAAACGGTTCGGTTCAGGGAGTCCCTTTGGACAGATTTAGAATGAACCTTTTCCCTTTTTTGTGTTTGGAAAATTAAGTGATGGGAATGTATGGGGATTAGGTGTATGTAAAAGGGTTAGCACTTGTCTAACAGAAAAAAAATAAAAAATAAAAAATTGGGTTTAGCACTTAAACTATACATTAAGGTTTGAAAATTACTAGTTGTAGTAAAGAAGAAAAAGTCATCACAACAATAATCTCTCCTTGTTTATAAAAGAAAGTGGCTTCATCACTAATCCTAGTAGCATCATGTACCTCTGGTTGCGTACCCTAGTGAATGCCTAGACAAACCCATATTTATTTGAAGAGCAATGCTAACATCAGTCCCTACCCTACACACGTGTGGGTGATTGTGAATCGTTGATACGTACTCAGTCATCACGTGTATGTAGGCCACTCCACTTATTCTAGCATAACTCAGTCCTAATTTTGTGTAGGCATGAATTGTCATAGTCTTTTTTTATTAATTGATGTGATATTGTTATCTGCAGGTCGATTGAGATTCCCACTGGAATTCAGTAAGTTGTAAATAGGTCTCTCCAAACATACAAGAACATCAAGAACTTGGTATTATTATCTGGTCATGCCATCAAGAACAAGGCTGAATGATCTTCTAAATAATAGACAGTTCAAATCTGAACCTTCAAATCATCACATGAATTGGGAATACAAAAAATTTAGGAAGACTTGAATCTAGTCTAGGCGGCGAAGTAGGTACTCCACTTGAACAAGCTTGGTGAGGGGCATTATCCATTCTCCATAGAGCCGAGAAACCACAGACGGATCAACCTTGCATTTCCCATTTCCATTATCAACCAGGCACACGTCCTGTCCGAAAACCGCTGCCTTCTTCTCAACTCTCTTCTTCACCATCTCTTCTACAGCCTCAAAAGTCAACAATTTCATAAGACCCTCTCTGTCCTGAAAAGATCAACAACCCAGTACAGTACTGCTGCATCAGCCTAATTACATTTAACTTTCTGTTCAAACAAACTCCATTCTAATGGAATTACAAACTTTGGGAAAATGATATTGTATAAAAAGATGATCAATACCCTACTTGTTAAATTATAATCAACAAACCAACTAACCCCTTTTGCTATAAGGTTTAATAATTACTCTATGATGCAAGTACCTGAGCGCGAATCGCAGGCTCGTAGTCTTGAGGGGCATCCTTGAATTTAACCTCAGCTACATAGTATCCATAATGAATCCTTCTAGAGATGGCCTGCAGGTGGAAGACAATCAGTGTACAGACAAGTATGATTATTATTAGTTTAGGCCATTGTTCATGGCATCACTTGATCTTTATCTGAATTGAAAATTTGAAACACTTATTGTTACTTCCACCTGGTCTCCTAGATGCATTCCTAAACAAACCTTAATAGAATTAAAATATATGATTAACATATGAACATCACTTTACAAATTAAATATTAATAGCATAAACTCTCTACCTACTACCCCACTAACATTATAGTCTTACACAAAAAAATGATTAAGGTTAACCTTTACCTGTAAACAGTCAAGATCACTAGAGGCAGTTGATGCATAGTTTCCATCATCACCAGGGACAGCAAAAAGTGGAAGCAATTGGTTGAAATAAAAATCCCATATCTTCTCGTTTATGTTAATGGAAGCTGCAGCAGGATGCAATACCTATAAGGAAAAAAAATTAAAGTTTCAATTTTCCAGTAAAATATCTAAAAGGAAAAACTTAAACTTTTGTGGGTATATAGAATTAATTACTGGTGGATTGGCCTGAGGCGGCACCAATGAAGGTGGTAAGTTTTCTGGGAAAAAGGGTTGTTCTTCAGGGTTTTCATACCTACCAACCTGCAAGTGCAACATATAAAACAGGTCGATTAAGAGACATTGTTAATCACAAAGACAATCAATCCCATCTTGGATTTTTCCAAATGACAAAACAGGAAACAGACAAACATTCCAGATGAAAATGAAGAAACCGAGGGAGAGAGGAGAGAGAGATGATTGATTGTCCATTTGTAATGAAACAGTAATTTACCTTGGATTGAAGGGCTTCTGTTTCCTTAACCACGAATTGGAGCAGAGAACCAGAAAAAGATGCAAACTTTTCATCGTAGGTGGGAGAATTGACGGGGAAGTTGGCTCTCTGTATCAGCCTGAAAACAATGGTGTCTTCTTGTCTGATCAATGCCTCTCTCACTTTGTCAAGCGTCAAATTATCACTGTTGGAGTTTGCTTCAGCTGCCATTTTAATGAATTGAAAGAATTGTCCAGTAAAAGCAAAGCAACTTGGGATTGGGATTGGGATTGGGATGTGATGTATAAAGTTGTACCCTTTTGTATTTTCTCAGGGATTTTCTCGTCAACCAAACTGAAAGTGAGAAATACCAGAAAGAAAGCGAAAAAAATGAACCTTTCAGAAATTGGAAACTTTGCTTATTGCTTGATTGGTGAAAGGGAGCTGATTGTGGTGGGCTTTTTAACGGCCAGAAAAACAGAAAAAAACGAGGGAGGGTGGGCCCGCTCGGTGCTCACACGGTAACGCGGGTCTACTGCTTCCTTCTGTAAGCTCAGCGTGCGAATCTAGTATAACGTGTCGTGATGTGATTGTATGGCGGCCTTTCGCAGCAGACGGTAAACGGGACCCACCCTCAGATCACGCGGTTCACCTAATTTTAACCGCCGGAAATGTGATAGACCGTTAGACATGGGCCATGTGCTTGAATGACTAATGAGGAATTCGTAGCAAAAGTAGTGTCAACGAAAAGTCTTGAGTAAAAAATGAAGAGGAGAACCTTCTAGAGGAAAATCCTCCGTTACTGTTCCTCCATAAATAAACAAAATATTACAGAGACCCAAAGAAAAATCTCATTTTTATTTTATTCTGGTGGAGCAAAATCTCAAGCATTTTTAAATATCAAATAGTACAGAAGGGGTGTAATAAACACGTTTGTTTGTTTATGCTAAGTCTCATTTTATATCCATTTACTTCCAGCACCTAAGATTCTGCAATGTGAAACTAAGATCTGAGATGTGAAACAAAGAACATTTCACTTTGTATAAGGCATCAATTACAATTGGTGTATAACGTTTGGTGTCTCTACCCATTTTGAGGGTGTGCCTAAAAATGAAAACCACGAAGAAATGGGAGAAACCTTTCATACTCCCACCTAATTCTGTATCTCTTCTCATGTCACTTATCAAAAGAGGAGAAAGAAAGAATGGAGTAATATAACGGAAAAGTATTTTAGCTCGCCTCTCAATACAAAATTAGGATGCATGACCACCAAGTCCCAGATTCCCACCGCCCCTATCATCAACCCCAAAACCCAAAACAAAACAAAATAATAAATCAATTAGTTATAAATAAACAAACACAACATTAGACGTACTCTAATTGTGTCAAAAGCCCAACATCATGATGTCCTCGACTTCCAATTACATGACCTGCAGGCTGCAGCTACTGCTAAAATGGAGGGCAGATGTTACTAATGTAGAGCAAGTAGAGAAGAGGCATGAAACCGAAACTTAATTATTCGGGCCAATGTCCTTGAGAGCACAAATCTGTTCTTCTCCCGTGGATGCCGTAACTGTCACAACGAGGTCCTTGAGATGCATGACAAAAACAATTCCAATAACTGATCAAAATTTTACTGACATTATATACAGATAATAAGGTAAAAAAAAATTAATATGGGAACAGAGTAAAATTGGTTTATCCGGTGTCCCGGGTTATCGTTCACCTCAAGTTTCTTGGAAATGAAGATATCAATGCCCACAAAGTGACACTTGGCAGCATGTCCATGCTTACCGGTTTTGGAAGTTGAAACCTCAACTACCTGTTTCAACAAAACAATTAGAAGCAGATGGCAGGAAATCACAGACAGTACCCAATTCCACCATTCAACAAAGCTTCAAGCTTCAGGGGTTAAAGAAGACAAAAATTTATAGAACCCAGGAGATATATATTTAAAATAACAATAAATCAAATTCATATCAATAGAGATATCTAGATCATGGTTATTTTACTAAACAACAATTAAAGAAAATATAGTTAAATAGAAGGAATCACCCCTCGGATTGCTGATGTTCGACATCATATCCACTTTTAACGGTCCTGATATCCTTACACCTCGTGGCTGCTGTTTGTTTTTTTTTTTTTGTTGAAAACCAAGGTATCCCCGCGCAATTGCGGGGACTAACCCTCGAGGTACTGTCGAGCGCAAAGCGGGGACCTCTCCCAACAAAGTCTGCTCTATTCGCAAGGAATGGATTAACCGGTATGCTTTCTTTTGCAACCCAACTTTGCATAAACGTAAGTTACATTTATGAAGCCCAACTCCAGTTAGGCCCATCAGTCCCTTCTTATTATCACAATTTCATGCCGCGCAGTTACCCAAAGTTGGGCTTTGTGCAACTGATCAAATCTAAGCCCTTAATTAGTCTTCTAATTAGAGGATTTGGATGGCTGAAGAGAACAATCACACCGGTTTCTAAAAAAAATTTAATTTATAATGACAGAATTATCATAATGCATTCTGAATCTGAATCAAAACAGAAAAGTTCAATCATAAAAAAAAAAAAGTACAAAAAGATTAGGAATCATACACTTAAAAAAATTGAAAGACTAGGATAGTTACAACTCTCAAAAGGGAACAAGAAAGCAAGGTTGCTTTCGGCGGTCCAAATCAAACCCATAATCATATGCTTGCTTTAATCCAACAATATTTTTTATCTACACAACCTGCAAATCATCCATACTTAAAAAAAAAGTTCTCTGACTAAACAGTTCAACAATGTCAATCTCCCAAAACAATGTGACCCATTATACAATTTTCCAAATCAAATAGTTGAGAATAAAGATGCACACAACATGTAAAAGTAAAACCAACCTATATAACACTTCACAATAAAAGAAAATCTGAACCCAGTTGGTAGTTTTGTATAGCCTATAATACAAGCATGCATATTGAGTGGTAACTTGGAGAAATCATCACTCTCAAAACTCAAAAGCCACTGTACAGTTTGGTGCTCACCTAAACGAGTGAAAAGTACTTTCGGGATCGTGCTGGGAAGCGATCGACGCTGAAGGATCTGGAACATGGTGTGATACACGTGCTGCAGTTGCAGTTTCTTTCCACCATGAAACCTCTATTTCTTTCTCGTGAAGCTTGCGCTTCGCGTACTCTAAAGCAACTTCAAGTTCTTTTATCCGTTCTTCCTGTCTCGCTTCCAACACTTGATGCAACCTCCTCTCAAGTTCAAGTGCAGGTACTCCATAGTCACAGGGCATTTCAGCATAATATGGCGGTTCTGCTTCATCACAGTCAATTACAATAGCACAGTCTCTAGAAGCCTGCCATTTATAACATTCAAACATTAATTTCAGAAGATTAATTAATCAAAACCATTAGTATAATTGAACTAAATCAGTCTGAAAACTAAAAGTGTTTACCTTTAGCCTCTGCTGAGGGTATTCAGAATTGGATGAATCATTTTCCAAATCCAATTGGAGCTGCAACCGTTCCAACTCGGCTTCAAGCTCCGCCTCAAGTTGATCCATTCCTGCCACGCATTCATCTCTCTCTCCTTCTCCTTCTTCATTTCTAATATATTCCGAGCACACGTCACGGACAACACCAGATTGAAGCGAAAACTGGCTATCGGAGCTCGAGCTCGAAGCTTGATGGAAATCAGTGGTGGAAGAAGCAATATTCATCTCATTCAACTCCAACGGTTTGGCGTCAAAAGGCGCGTTCTTGCTTTGCAATCCCTCTTTTGCGTTTTGAAGAAGCAGCTCCATTTGTGTCCGCAGCTCCACCATCTTTGTAAGCTCATTTTTACTGGTGACAATCAGATATATCAAACCGCACGCAACGCCCAAATTGAATGAGCCGTTATCTTCTACAAACTGTCCTGGATTCATCAGAAGGAGAGGATCAACTTTGTAATTAATATAAACCAAAACGTAAAAATAAATTAATAACAATAATTTAGAGAATTTCAATTTTGTTTTAACCTGACTGCTTCAATCCATGCGTCGAACAGGTGGCGTGCGTTGACTCGTCACCGGTTTCCCTTCTCGCGACCTCTTTGAATATCTTCTGGCTCCGTACGACGTCGCTTCGCCTTCTCTTGGATCGTCTCAGAGACGACAGCCATCGGGAAATGATACGGCGCGGGGTGGAGCACTGTAGAGCCATCAATCTGTCGTCCTTCGGGAGGTCTCCGATGCCATCCATATTGAAGTCTCCGACGCAATCGTAGCCGTCGGTTTCGGATCCCTCTTCTTCATCAACGAGAATATCGGCGATGCGGATGTGGCGGGTCTTGGTGTAACGGAAAGGGGAGAGAATGAGGGTTTTAAAGAAGCGATCGTCTTTCTTCTCCATCAGAGCTTCATAGGAATTAAATGCGATGAGCCAGTGACAGAGTATAAAGAGAGGGAAAGACTCAGATTTAAATTGTGGATAGAAATGGAGGGAAGATCATCAATGGCGCCTGGTGGGTGGCGGCAGGAGGAGGCTGCACGTATCCCTAGGGTTTATGAAATTTCAATCTCGCTCCTTGACACTTGTTGGTTCCAAAATTTTGTAATTTCCCACACACATTTCATAAGATGAAAGATGAATTTTCTCTTTTTACAAAAAAACAAATTTTGAATTTTGAAATGGGTTTTAGGTTTTGGGTTTCTTTTTTAAAATCTTACTTGTAATGCTAAGCCAACTACGGACAAAATTAATTTGGAATTATCGACATTAATTATCAACCCTACAACGGAAAAAATAAAATTAGAGGAAACTTATGAAATGATTCTTCCTTTATTTGACAACAATTCCAAAAGTACAAAATTCACGTCATGGAATATGAAACTTTGCTGGATATGCCAATCCACAGTTACGCTACGTCAACTAAATTCTAAATCAATAAAATAAAACTTCTTATAGAATATACATAGAAAAAGTTATTGCTTCAACTTGAAAATAGAATATGCAAGAGATTTATAACTCGAGTGATTAAGAATATTTATCTTTACATATGAAGTATCGTGCTTCTATATTTTTATTAAAAAATTGGAATAATGTGAAAATCTATAACATTAGAACACCATGTTGAACGCACAAATGAAAAGCTTTTATCGAAAGAAAAAAAAATATAATTAAAAAAAGGGTTAAGTCGTATGACAATTACAATGTCGTGGTGGCCATGCCGAGTGCCGACACACAGCACAAGCAATAATGTACAAAATAATAAGTAGTGCTGTGGTCCATCAATTATTTGATTTCTAGTATTCTGTATCAATTATTTGATTTAATTTGTGTATTGTATTTCTATCAGTAAGGACAAGGAGAGGACAATATTTAAATTCCTATTGCGATTTGGCCACTTGTGTTTTTTAATCGACTGGGACAAATTACGGATTCTGGTCGGGTATTGTAGACATTAAATTATTTATATAAAAACTGAGTTGGAAAAAGGTATCTTCTTTTTATCTGGGAAATATCTTGCTGGCATTGTAGATGTTTTTTTGGGTCGTAATCATTCTTGAAATTCATTCGAAGTGCAAACGAGAAAGATGCAAAGCACCTACATCAGCAAAACCAAAACAGAGAAAAATAAACTACAGTCAATTCCAAAGCCTAGTACAATATTTTTCTCCCACCATGGTGGCCATGGTGGGGATTAAGAATGATTCATTCCCACAGAAACCAGTGACATTGTCCAATCACTGCCCTGTTTTGACAAACCTGGCATGGTCATCAAGCTAGAGAGCCAACGATCCTTAGTAGTAACGAGGAAAGTTGTTTGGCAAACCAATTCGACCAACATGGGGGGAAGTACCAACCTATGTTGCATGGACACGGATACGGGGACACGGGAACGCGACACGGTGACACGGTGATACGGAAAATCTCAAAAAAGTAGGACACGGACACGGCTAGGACACGGCAATTAAAATAAGAATTAATTCTCAATATTTCAAGACAGAGAAACAAGACTTTTATTAAAAATAAAAAACCAAATATAGATAAAATCATACAAAGATACAAAACACATCAAAACAGAGAAACAAAATAAAACATGGTTCACATTCATTATGTCTAATAGTCTAATACCCAATTAATAAAACAAATTCAAATATACTCAACAACTAATAACAAGACTTTTATTAAAAATAAAAAAAGCTCCAAACATATACAATCATACAAAATACCCACACACAAAAAACACAACAGCGAAACAAAA
Source organism: Prunus avium (assembly GCF_965620075.1). NCBI lineage: Eukaryota > Viridiplantae > Streptophyta > Magnoliopsida > Rosales > Rosaceae > Prunus > Prunus avium. The sequence continues at coordinate 48,569,434 of NC_142284.1, read as the reverse complement.
TTAAAAATCTGTGAAGCCTAACTTGAGTTTGCAAGAAGGAATCGTCCTTCTTGGTCACGATTTGCAAGAAAGAATCGTCCTTCTTGTTGTGTTTCTCTTAAAAAAAAAAAAACATAAGAAATAATCTTCACCTCACCACCAAATTCAACTCTTCTACTACTGTGAAGAGGGAGATAAGAAAAGAAAATAGAGATAGAGAACATAAAAAAAGAATTTGAAAACAAAGGGAAAAATGTGGGATTCATTTAGGTTTAAAAAAGTCTTTTTCCACTTTTAACCCAATATTTTAAAAATATTTCAAATTAGTCCATTAAAGTTTCAAAAATCACGTTTAGACCCCAATTTTTATTTTCAAAATTTCAATCTGGTCCCTGCCGTGTCTTGACCGTGTCGGAGCCGTGTCTTGACCGTGTCGGCGGCGTGTCTTGACCGTGTCCCAGCCGTTGACCGTGTCCAACTCGTGTCGGAGCCGTGTCGGAGCCGTGTCGGCGTGTCGGCGTGTCCGACACTCCGACACTCCAGCAGTTTGGAGTGTCGGTGCAACATAGGTACCAACACCATTTGAGATTTGGACCCGTGCTTTTTCAATAATAGCCTTCCTACCTTCTAAAAATACTCGACCAAATCCAAAAGGGTTTAGCCCCAATTGTTGCCTTTTGAAAATCGGCCTCTGGGAAATAGTGTCCTTTCAAATCCTGCACCCAAAAAGCCTCAGAGTTCCGGATGAGACACCAACATTAATTGCCATTGAAAGTCGTAAGGTCATGGAACCCCTGTTAGTCCAAGGCTATCCTTAGCTTTGAATTCAAAATCATGATTGGATTGTATGTTTGAAAGTTTGATAGTTTGTTCAGATTGTTTTTGTATTTCAAACTCTGTGATAAGGATAACCTCTTAAAGGAGGAGTCCTATCTTATCTTTGTAACTCAACTCTTGTATAGTTTGTTTATAAATACAAACCCTCCATCACACTGATGGATCATTCAGCCAAAACGTGTGTTTGATATTTTACATGGTATCTGAGCTTTCTATCTAACGACATTCGTTTTTTTTTTCTTTCTCCCAAACCTTTCTTTCTTTTCAAATGGCCAATACAGACGACGTCCAAGCTTCTTCCCACCCTACCAACAGTGCTACACCTGCCACTCATATTACCACCATGCCCACTGCTTTCTTTGCTGTTGTCACAATCAAGTTGGATCGATCCAACTATTCTCTATGGTTGGCTCAGTTTGTTCCTATTCTTCGGAGCCGTCATCTTATGGGATATGTGGATGGCTCCATTCCTTGCCCTCCTCAGTATATTTTTGGTTCTACCACTGTTTCTCCTGCACACACTACCTGGATGCAACATGATCAACTTATTCTGAGTTGGCTCAATAGCTCCTTCACTCCTTCTGTGTTGTCCACCATCGCTCGCAACCAGATTTCTCGTGCGACCTGGCTGGCTTTGGAGGGCCGTTATGTATGAACCAAGTCAACGCAACCAGACTTATCTGTCTCTGATTATCTTGATAGAATGAACCAAGTTGCTGATAATCTTGCTTTTGCAGGTCAACCAGTAAGTGATGATGAACTGGTTCAGATTATTATGAATAATTTGGGTCCTGCCTTTGAAATGGTTGTTATTGCTGCTCAGGCTAGGGATACTCCTTTCACGTATCCAAAGCTTGAGGCACTGCTCTTGACTACTGAACGCAGATTGGCTGAATAGGTGGGGGCTGTGATTGAGAGTTCTCTTATCATCGCTGCTTTTGCTGCTAATCGAGGACGTGGTGGTGCTCGTCCTCGTGGTACTGGACGTGGTGGTGCGCCGTCTGGTCGTGGAAATTTCTCAAACCTACGAGGTGGGCTGCTCGTGACTCCTTTTTTACAACCCTAACCCGCCCTTCTGATTAGTCATACAAAGAGAATGCCAAGATTTCCAATGGATTTTTTATCCCACATTAGAGCAACCCCACCAAAAATTAACAAGGTCACTATTGATGTCATTACACAGGATAGCTGGAAAATAAAACACATTATTGGATAGCGCGGGAACTGTAGTAGACAAAGTGTGAGTTTTCCAACCAACGATATTTTTCTTAACTCTCTCAAGGATGAACCCCATTGCAGCTTTCTTGGACTCACTTCATTAAGGTGGAAGATCCAAATAGTTACCCGGGTTTGCACTATTCAAAATGCCAAAGACATTAGCAATACAATTTTTCAACTCAAGGGGAAGAGGTATGGCTGAAAGTAATGCTCGAGCATTACAATAACCATTGATGAGGTTCTTCATCTTCACATAATTCACAAAATCCGCCTTAAAAAAGAAAAATGAGTCGTCGACAAAAAACAAATGAGATAACATTGGTCCTATTCTCGAAATCTTGAGACCATTAATCACCTTATTGTCGATACTTTGTTAGATGTTTAGAGATAGAACTTCACTTGCAATTAAGAATAAATAGGGAGAAATAGGGTCTCCTTGTCTGAGCCCTCGAGAGGGAAGAAAGTTGGCTCCAAGTTTACCATTTATGACCACTGCAAAAGAAATGGATGTGATACAAGCCACGATTAGCTTGATCCAAAGTGCAGCAAATCCCATACGTTTTATGATAGCCTCCAAAAAGTCCCATTTAGGATGATCATAGGCTTTGTTCATATCTATCTTTAAATCCACTTCGAACTTCTTCCCTTCTTTCTTAAGCTTCAAGTAGTGATAAACCTCGTGGGCTATGATGATGTTATCTTGAATTTGAATTCCAATGATAAATGCATTTTGTTGCTCAGAGATGATGTAGGGAAGAATACCCTTTAAACGAGTTGTTACATAGGCTAATCGATCTAAATTGCCCCGTGCACTCCAGTGACTGCACCTTGGGAATAAGAGCAATGTGGGTACGGTTGATCTCCCTCATATGATCATAACCTTCATAAAACTCAGCAGTAGCCCCCTCAACTATTTCTTTTAAAGTTGACCAGAATTTATGATAAAAGATACTTGGAAATCCATCTGGGCCAGAAGCCTTAAGGGAACCCAATTGGGTAGAGGCATCATGGATTTCCTCCTCAAAAAAGGGCACACAACATCCAATTCATATCATCATTCAATACTGGGTGGATACAATTCATAACCCGACCAAAGTCTCGACTACTTGAGGAAGCAAACACGCAAGCAAAATAAGTTTTAAACTCATTTTGAATCATACCTTCCGAAGTTAACCAGGTCCCTTGAGGATTTTTAATGCGTAGGAAATGATTCCTCTATCTTCTTTGGATAATAGTCAAGTGGAAAAAACAGGTAGTGGAAAGATCTTCGGCCTTCTACATCTCAGCCAATTCAGCTTTTAATTCCATCTGACCATGCATAGAGTCACAAATAGCATGGTTATCCTGTATCACTACCGTTTTTGTACTAATTCAGAAATCCGAATTTTGCAATTCTGGGTGCGACTCTTATTCCAACAAATAAGATTCTGTTTATAGTTCTATAGATTAGAAGACAAGGAATTAATCCATCTACCATCCGATAGGCCTCCCAACTAGTATTGATAATTTCTTTTCATTCCTCTATATTAGCCCAACTAGCTTCAAAATTGAAAACTCTTTTTTTTTTTTTTTTTTTGCTTGTTGGCAATAGGGATCCATTCTAATAGGGGTGGGCATCAATCCGGCCGATCCGGTTAATCCGGCCGAACCGATTATATTGGATTGGTTTGGTTTGGTTTTGACCAAAGAAAAAGTCAACAGTTTGAAAAACCGAACCGAACCGGTTTAGTTTGGTTCGGCTGCGGTTTGAGTGTTTTAAAAACTGTCCTAAACCATACCGGACCGATTATAAATTAATTTATTATTTATTTAATTTAGTTTACATGTGGCAAGGTTTGAGTGGTTATTTAGAAGTGTACCATGTACCTTGCAACACTTGATTGGACTCCAAAACTACAACTCACGGACACATCTAAGTTATCTAACCATTCTCTCTCCCTCATATTTCCCTTAGATCCTCTCTCCTATCTCCTTCCTTCCTTCGTCTCTTAACCCTAGCTGCAACTCCCTCTCATTATTTCTCCATCTCTCTCTGCTACCTCTCCCCCTCTTTCTGTCTCTCTGCTACATCTCCCTTTCCCTATCCCTCGACGCTAACTCAAGCCAACATGATTCATACTCGGCGAAACCCACCCATTCGCCCTCAGCGAAATCCATCGTCAGGCAAAGAGAATGGACCACCTTTGAGATCTCCTGGGAAATAGAAATCGATTGCTTACTGTCGGCATTACAAGAATGAGTTATTTCCCATTCTCTCTTCCCCTCTAGAATTCTCTACTCCACTTGCTGCTACATCAACACTCTCTGACTCACGCAAATACCTGAGATTCTCTACAATCTCTTCACCCACAGACCAACTCTGATTCAACGGTGTGTTGAGTTAATTATTTTGTTTATTTAACAAATTTTCTGTAATTATTTGATTTTGATTCTATAAAAATAAGTCTGGTTTGTTTTTGTGATAATGACGAGGTCGTAGACAGCCCCTCAACCACTGAGATGACGAAGTCCTCCTTCACCTCTTCTTCATCTGCTGCTTCTATTTTGGGTATAGGTATGAAAACTAGTTTCTCTGTTTTTAATGTTTTTAATTTTTTGGCTGTGCAAACTGACATCATAAAAGCTGGCGACCATAGATTATAATTGAATGTGTTTTTATACAAGACGACCATAGATTATAATCTCACCAAATTAATCTGAAATCATATACCTGTTCAATAGCGTAGCTGCAGTTTTATATAATATATAAAAGCCAGTTGGAGTTAATTATGATATGAAGAATGTAGTATAATCTCCAATAACTGGTTGTATATAAAGACTGTAGTATACCTTGCTTTGATTTAGTTTTGTTCATATAATAATGAATATAAAATGCTGCTTATGTGATATTAATGCTTGCTGCCTGTTCACAAGAGAGAAGATCAAATGTAGTGAATAACAGAAGAGGAAGAGGACCTTGCATTTGTGCCTTGGTGCAGATCTCAGGGATGTTGTTTGTTGTGTTGAATCTGATGGGGCTGCTGTTTGGAAGGATTATCACTGTTTTTTAAATCATGATTTGTAATAACTATATAATTAAGCACAATAGGATTGTATTTCTTTGAGAATCATGTTCTGTAATAATTATTATTGCTTGCAGCTTCTTTCCTTTGTCTGTTTTTTCTTTACGTCTTTGGGTTGTATGATGTGGAACATATTAGGGAACTTGAGAATGAACATATTCGGGGACATGGAGAAAATGATGTTTTCTTTTATGCCTAAACCGGCCGAACCAAACCGGACCAAACCGTATATGAATGGTTTGGTTTGGTTTGGTTTTCATTTTGATTTTAGCTCAAACCGAACCACACCGGACCGTGAAAGTTTAATTGGTTCAGCTGTGGTTTGAGGGTGAAACCGGACCAAACCGGACCGTGCCCACTCCTACATTCTAATACAATGGGGTAATGGTCTGAGGCCATCCGAGCACAATGGGTGACTTGGGAATTGGGCCACTTCTCCATCCATTCACTATTGGCCAAACCCCAGTCAAGGAGTTAACGGACCGTTATGACGTTCCCACATCCTCTTTCCCACGTAAACAGTTGCCCATGAAATCCTAAATCTATCAAGCACATTAGTTCCATGAACTCGAGGTGGTATCATCATCTACTAGGATGCTAATCGTTATCACCATCATTTTCATTCCGCCAGATGGCCTCACTCAAATCGCCAATCACTAGTCATGGCAGATCATCAACTTTATTTATCGTAGATATATATTCCTAGAAAGCAGCCTTGTTCCCAGAGTATAAGCAACCATACATCCATAGGCATCTACAAAATTCATGTGTTGTGACATGACAAACTTTAGAATCAATCCAATTTTGGCAATAACCCAAAATTTCAATGGTGACATTTGAAAACGGTACCAGTCACCACCCTCTCGCTCCCATTTGCTTCGCCAGTTATCCTAGTTATGCCTTGATTTCTTTCTCCGGCGACTAGGAAAGAGAGAAGTTGAGGCCTTTGAGATGATAGATGTTCTCATTTCATCACCAAAACCTCATTCATCCACTGTGAAACTGGGGTTGGGTGGACATTGGTAGCCATTTGAATGGCCTAGTTTGTCTCTCTGTGTTTGGATTAAGGGGATTTCACAAAATGGGGATGAATCAAAGAAAGAGAAGAGGAATGGAGGGGGAGACTTGGTAGATTTGGGAGAACCAGCTAGGGTTTCTTGGGAAGGAGGAGCTTTCAGCACCTATAAAAGGGGGCATGTCCAACCCAGCAAATAACCACATCCAGAGAGAGCAAGCATCCTCTCTCACTACTGGAACCCTTCAATTTCAAGCTCTGTTCTTCCATCTCCTTCCTTTTTTCTCCTCTGGCAAACCCTCCAAGAGCGTGACGAAACTTTCATCAAGCTGTTGGAAATTTGCTCAAGTCACAACTCTTCCAATCTCATCTTTTCCTCTCTTCCCTCAACAAATCTTTTCAAAATTCCATCTCCCCTTGCTTTGAACCTTTGTTTCTCATGAGAAATTCAAGTTCTCTCTCTCTAATGTTAAACTCATGAATGCTCAACTCTCATGCCACAAGCTTCTCAAGCCAAGTCAAAATATTGATCTGTTTGTTGGTGAAAGAAACCAAAGTGCTTCCTGGGGCTCCATGAACCTTTTGAAGCACTCTTAGGGCATGATTCTTGAACTCATACACATGGGCAACTCCACCTATTTTCTCTTTACAGCAGCTTAGGCCCATCTATAGCTACTGGAACAAAAAAACCCCTACAATATTTATTTAAATAGTATAGCCGCGCGGCTATACTTGTTAAATATATTCGAATATTTTTATAGTATAGCCGCGCGGCTATACTCTTTAAATAAATTCAAATATTTATTCGAAATAGTTGTAATTTATTCCTTAATTTTCTGCACTGTCTTTTTTTATTTTTTATTTTTATCTTAAATTTAAATGTATTTATTTAAAGAGTATTTATACCCATAAGGATTTATATTTATGTTCTTTTGGTAATAGGTACATTACTTACACACAAAAAAAGAACATTTAGGTAGATTCTTCACAAAAAGACAATTAGCACGTTCAGATAGGTTGCAAATGCCTCATGGGATTGATTCGATTTTGGTTTCCAGTGGCAAGCTCAATAGTTTTCGTTCTCCATATTGTTGAGACGAGCCCCTAGAAAAGTACTACTGCAAAAAAATAAAATATAAATTTATTTAAGTTGCGCGTGATTAAAACTTTGTAAGTGATAGGTGAAGGACTTCTAGCAAAATACAATTACAAAAAGATAAAAATGAAACTTTGTAAGTAGCACACGCAGAAAATAAACACACAAAAATATAGTTTTTCATGGGAACGCACACGTGTGAATTGCCACCAAAGCAATGAAAATAATTGTGTAAAGAAAAAGTGAGAAAAACAGAAAGAAAATAAAATCAAGGACGCATAATTGTGTAATTCTAATTCTATCTCCTCTCTCTCTCTCTCTCTCCCCTAACGCATTAGATACAGACGCACACACAGACAGAGAGAGACAGAGACAAACCCCAGATCCCTTATTCTCTGTTTGCTTAAACAAACGCCATATCTGACTTCGTTTTTTTATTTTTTTATTTCTCTAATACAACGTAGAAGAAGATACCCATCATCACATTCTCTCTCTTCCTCTCAGTCCCCCAACGGTTCTTGATTGAAAGCTAAGTCTTTTCTCTCTCTCTGATAAATACAAAGTGTGAATGCCAAGACAAGAGCAACAACAACACCACAAATAATACTCAGAGGCACTTTCCTTAGAGACCCAGCAAAACCCATATTCCTCGGGTTCCTCAATATACACTCTGTTGCAGACCATCATCGTCTTGACCCTTATTTATATTGCACTCATTTGGGCATTTGGTGATCTGGGTATATGAGCTGAGACAATGTGGGTTGTATTGGAGTGTTTTTAGGTGTTCTTGTGAGGGGTATTTTCGGATCTTGACACTCAATGGCGTTGTTCAGAAAGTTCTTCTATAGGAAGCCGCCAGATGGGCTTTTGGAGATCTCTGAAAGGGTTTATGGTATGTTTGTCTTTGGTTCTAATTTCAAAGGAATTTGGTTTATTGAATTCGTTTGATTGCTTGAATTTCACGCATTGGTGTTATGATGATTTTTCTTGGGTATACGTGTTTATTGTTAAAATGTTAACTAGAGCAGCTTATTTGTAATTTGGGAAGATGTCTATATTTGGAGATGCATATTTACTAAATGTGTTTTGGTATACCTAAGAATGAAGTGAACTGCATCAGTTTGGCAGAGTCCGCGTGAATGGAACTGGAGATTATTGAACATATTATACTTTGTTGAACTTTGAGGAGGCTCTGTTAATGTCCCCGAAAACTTTTCCGGATAAGAACTAATTTTCAGGTGTTTTACGAAAAATTCAAAATATGTCCAGTGATTTGCTCAGGTTCTACAATTATGATTATGCCGTGACAAATGAGTGGAAAAAAGTTATAACTGAACCTGTATTATTATGCTGCAGAACAATTTACAATATGTTTACTTACATGTTTGCAATTGTGTTGTCTGCACATGTAGTTTTTGATTGCTGTTTTACCACGGACGTTTTGGAAGAAGATGAATATAAAGTTTACATAGGAGGCATAGCGAGTCAACTCCGTGAACAGTTTCCTGAAGCTTCATTCATGGTCTTTAACTTTCGAGACGGAGAAAATCAAAGCCTGATTTCTAACATATTGTCTGAGTATGACATGACCGTAATGGACTATCCTCGACACTATGAAGGTTGCCCACTTCTCACAATGGAGGCGATACACCACTTCCTGAGATCAAGTGAGAGCTGGCTTTCACTCGGGCAACAAAATGTGCTCCTAATGCATTGTGAACGAGGTGGGTGGTTGGTTTTGGCCTTTATGCTGGCTGCACTCTTGATTTACAGGAAGCAGTACACTGGGGAGCACAAGACATTGGACGTCATTTACAAGCAAGCACCTCGGGAACTTTTGCAGTTAATGTCACCGCTGAATCCGATGCCTTCACAACTGAGGTATCTTCAGTATATAACAAGAAGAAATGTGGGATCGGAATGGCCTCCACTGGATAGGGCACTTACATTGGACTGCATTATCATAAGATTCATTCCTAATATGGATGGAGAGGGAGGTTGCCGTCCCATATTTAGAATATATGGACAGGATCCTTTTATGGCTGCTGATCGGACTCCTAAAGTTTTGTTCTCAACTCCAAAAAGGAGCAAACTCGTACGGCATTACAAGCAGGTGGTTTAAGTCACTTTACTCTTATTTATATGTTTTTTTTTATTCCTTTTGGTAATCACAGATTGTGGTTTCTCTTCCTGAACAAGGTAGAGCTTTTTCTCGGTCATTTGTTCTCATGATTTCATTTGTCTACATGTTGATGCGTTGCTTCTGGCAGGGATATCAATCAAATTATCTTAGTTAAATTTTGTTTTAATTCTTCACATCTTGGTGCAGGCAGATTGTGAACTAGTTAAAATTGATATACATTGCCATATCCAAGGTGATGTGGTTCTCGAGTGTATTAGTTTGGATAATGATCTGGAACGTGAAGAGATGATGTTTCGCATCATGTTCAATACGGCCTTTATAAGGTCCAATATTTTGATGCTTAATCGTGAGGAGATAGACATCTTATGGAATGTTAAGGATCAATTTCCCAAGGATTTCAGAGCAGAGGTACTCGTACATCCCTCTGTGTTCTCTGTTATAGTCAGTGAAATTTCAAATTTCATGTTTAGGAGCAAAATATTATCAATCATTATCATCATTACTGTTATCATTAATCCGACTACTATTCTAATCATCATTTTCATTATTATTATTGTTAATATCTGGATGAAGGTTCTTTTCTCGGAGATGGATGCTGCTACTTCTCTTATATCAATTGATTTGCCTGGTATGGAGGAGAAAGATGGTCTTCCTGTGGAAGCATTTGCAAAAGTTCAGGAGATTTTTAGCAATGTGGATTGGCTAGATCCAAAGACAGATGTAACACTTAATGTCCTCCAGCGGATTGCCTCATCAGGTGCTCTTCAGAAACTGGATAGTGCTTCTGTCCATAACACAGAAACAGGCAGCTTGTTGCTGGAATCAACTTCTGCAAATCTTAAATCAGAAGTGAAGGCATTAGAAAACAATATCAAGGGTCCCACATCCGTGGCTCAGGGGAAACATGACAGTGCTTCTGCTTATACTGCAGAGAGAGGCAACTTGTTACTAGAATCACTTCCTGCAAAACTTACATCAGAACCAAAGGCAGCAGAAAATAGTATCAAGAGTCCCCAATGTAGGCCTCATGGGAAGCAATCTATGTCCAGCTTCGAACCATCTCTAAATGCTAATTTGATTAGAAAAAAGATTGAACCCCAGGAACTGCAAGTTGCTCTCCTACGGCCTGCCCAATCTAAAATCATATCTCAGCGAGCACCTCAAGCCTCCCGGTCTGCACCAGTTTCATATTGTAATTCCTTGCAAGGATCGCCTGTGCCAATGTCAAGATATCACAGTGCACCCTCAGCCCTTGGCATTACAGCTCTGTTGCAGGATCACGCTGCATCTAACAGTGTAGAAGAAATCACACATCCTGTGACCATATCTCCACCTTCCCATGCCTCATCAGCTCCTGATTTAACTGTACCTAAATCTGTGCAGCCTGGTAAGCTGTCTATTCCTGCACCACCACCACTGTCAGCATCACCTTCTTCATTGCAATCTTCTGGGCATGCAACTGTAGAAAAGATTTCCGCTGCTACTACACCTTCTTCTCTGCCACCAGCACTTCCCCAACAAACTTCAAATTCCCCGCTGTCTTTGCTTACCCAACACACTGAAACTACATTACAGGGTAGAGGTCAGTCAGCATTTGTTCCTCCTTCCCCCCCTCCACCTCCACCTCCTAATCTATCAGTGACATCTTCACCCTCTGACATCGAGGGCTCAGTTTTAGTCCCTCCTCACCCTCAATGCACTTCTTTTTCGGGGGGATCTCCATCTTCCTTGGTCAAGAACTCTGTTTCAACCTCCCCTCCTCCACCCCCTCCTTTTTCAGGGTCACCTCCGCTCCCTTCCTTCTTGGAGGCTTCTTCATCATCCTCTCTCAAGAACTCAATTTCAGCTCCCCTTGCTCCTCCCCCTCCCACTTCCTTTCCAGAGGCATCATCTTCTCTCAAGAACACTATCTCAGGCCCCCCTGCCCCTTCCTTCCAGGAAACATCATCCTCTTTTGAGAGCTCAGTTTCAGCCCCCCCTCCCCCTCCACCACCCCCTTTTTCAGGATCATCATCCACAGTCACGACCTCCTCCATTGCCGCTCCCCCTCCCCCTCCACCCCCAAGTTCTGCTTCTTTAGCTGCTTGTCCTACTTCTTCAGCAGTCATGTCTCGCCCCCCTCCACCTCCTCCACTTCCTCAATGTTCAGGGCCTGCCTCAACTTCTACTCTAACATCTTCAGCACCACCACCGCCCCCTCCTCCAGCTTTTGCACCAAAGGAATCTTTGTCCCAGAATTCTGCACCTGTGCCACCTGTACCACCTCCTCCTCTTCCCAATGGGGTATCAATATCTGGTGGTGCCCCCACAGCACCTCTTCCCAGGGCTAGTAATGGTAATATTCCTTCGATTCCTGGACCACCTTCTGGTGTTCCCTTTAGTCTAAAGGGACGGGGCCTCACACGTCCAAGTTCCAGAAATCAGGCTCAACCTAAAAAGGCCAATCTGAAGCCATATCATTGGCTAAAATTAACAAGAGCAATGCAAGGAAGCTTATGGGCTGAAGCACAAAAAGCTGATGAAGCAACCAAGTATGCCTCACTCGTTAAGGAATTTTATCAGTTTTTTTCTATTCATACAATTGGAACCCTATTATTCTGATTCTGTTTCCTCTGTTCCAGGCCTCCAGAGTTTGACATGTCTGAACTCGAGAGTCTTTTTTCTGCGGTTACTCCAAATTCAGACCATGGAAATGCAGGAGGAAAATCTAGTCGTCGCACCACAGGACCTAAATCTGAAAAAGTTCAGCTGGTAATTAGCCCTGGTTTTTACTTCATTTGTGGATAACTAAAGTTGTCTTGATCTGTCAATCAAACAGGGCCTACCTAGTTTTCACTAGTAGTGCCCCTTGATGGATCCCTCAAGGAGAGTTAGATGTAACATATATAATATGGATCAAATTATTAATTCAGCAGTATGTGCAAATGGAACTTCATATTGTGTTTGCACAGAACCGATAGCAGTGGTGCTTGGTCATAGAGTCTGTTATTGCTTGCAAGAGTTCTCCTTTTGCCATCCTTTTGCATATTGGAAAGAAATCTGGTAATTATGTTTTTGCTAGTCAACTGGCTTGAAGTGAGGATCTGTTTAGCAGATTGCCTTTTGTACCATCTTTTTTTCTGTTGTTTTGAACTAACTGAATACGCAGTGTTCCTTTGCCACCTCAATCCTCACGAGAAATTTACTGGTTCTTGCAGATTGAGCTAAGGCGGGCATATAATTGTGAAATAATGCTTTCTAAAGTTAAAATCCCTTTGCCTGATCTGATGGTAAGCTATAAACCTAAAGGCACCTGTTTGCTTGTATATGCTTCTTAACAGTTTTGTTAGGTTGCAGTTTCAAAGCTCCAAATGCTAACTTCCATTCGTTTAAGAAAATAGGATGGCATACTTTTCCACTATTAAATAATTATTGTCTGGTATATTTTTCAGAGTTCAGTGCTTGCCTTGGATGATTTAGCATTAGATATTGATCAGGTTGAGAACCTCATAAAATTTTGTCCAACAAAGGAAGAGATGGAATTACTCAAGGTACTTTTATCTAGTTTTAATTATGCCATCGTGAGAGCTTCTATAAATATGACCTGATTATTTTGTACATGAAATTGCTTACAGTGAGTATATAAGGTCTTCTGTTTTCTTGAATAACAAATCATGCTTTGTTGCTCAGGGTTACAGTGGTGATAAGGAAAACTTGGGAAGATGTGAACAGGTGAGTGGATTTTACTTCTCCTCCACTTTCCTTTAACTCTCCTTTCTTTTCACTTGAAAAGTCATATAGTGGACAGCAAGGCTATTGTTGCCATTATAATTGTGTGCATTGAAATTATATTCATAGCTTGCTGCCATTATAATTTGGTTGGGATGAAATACTTTATGTTTCAATTGCATAACTCTTGAGCTTTAGAGTCTTAGTTTTTAGTAGTAACTGAACTGGTTTTGAAGAATTCACTTCCATAATCATTCAACTCTTCTTCACCCCTCCCCAGTGTCTCTCACTTCATTTTATGCTTTAATTAATTGCTCTATGCAATTTGTGACAGTTTTTTCTTGAATTAATGAAAGTGCCTCGGGTAGAGCCGAAGCTCAGAGTTTTCTCATTTAAAATACAATTCCATTCCCAGGTAAGGGGACAAATTTTCTAATGATTTTATTCCAGATGCTTTCTATTTCTGTTGTGCTTCTTGTTATGCATTTGTCCATGGTGTTGCATTTTTCAGGTTTCCGACCTTAGAAAGAATTTGAACACCGTCAATTCAGTAGCTGATCAGGCAACTTTCTTTTTGTTTTCATATTTTCTAGTGTTTTTTTCCTGGTTGAAAATTTCATCTCTTTAACTATTTATATAAATGTGCTTATCAGATCAGAAGTTCGGAAAAGCTGAAAAGGATCATGCAAACAATTCTTTCTCTGGGTAATGCCTTGAACCATGGGACTGCAAGAGGTGAGTGAAATACTTGGTTACCATTTTCCACTAATACATTTATATATAAATGGAAAATTGCAGCTTTTGTGATAAAAATGCCACAAAGTTGCAAGTTGGGGTTGGGCAGATATGTAATGGTAGGAAAAATGTAGTAACTTGTGCAGTAAGCTACTTTGACAGGAAAGGTGGAAATAGCTATATAATTAGTAAATGACAGGTCCTTGTTTTGCAGTGATTATTTTGTTCTTATTCTTTTTCCTAGAAGCTCCAGTACCTTTTGTTCTTTCTATGTGCGCAGTTAGTTTATTTAATTATTTCTGTAGGTTCTGCTATTGGATTTCGATTGGATAGTCTCCTTAAGCTCACTGATACACGAGCCCGGAATAACAAGATGACTCTTATGCATTACCTTTGTAAGGTAATTTTTTAAAGCCTTTAGTCCATTGTGTTAATGTTTTGTGGAACTTCTCCTTCACTTTGTGCATATTGTGTCGTAGAAGTTTAAGCATATAGAAAACTTGTATTTGGTTAGGTCCCAAAGTGATCTTATAATATTGTTCTGATTGTTAATTTAAAACTTTAACAATTCTGCTCATAAAATACATCTTCAACAAACTACAGGTGCTTGCGGAGAAGCTACCAGAACTACTTGATTTTCCAAAAGACCTTACAAGTTTGGAGGCTTCAATGAAGGTATTCTGTTTTTCCTGTTCAATTTAGTTTAGGTACAGTGTGTTTCTTATACAAGCTTGACTGAGCTAAGTTTTTAATTATGATGTAGATACAATTGAAATATTTGGCAGAGGAAATGCAAGCCATCAGTAAAGGGCTAGAGAAGGTTGTACAAGAGTTGACTGCCTCGGAAAATGATGGTCCTGTGTCAGAAACTTTTTGCAAGGTTATATGCATCAACTACTTCATGCATGCATATCTCCATGGCATGACTTTCCTACCGGGGTTAGCTGCATTGCCTTTAGAATGAGATAAGCTTTAAAGAGGAGAAAGCAGTCGTTTGGATACTTGACAATTTGATAGAAAAACAAAGAAGTGAGCAATCACCAGATGTTCCTTCTATACTAATTGATTTGTAAGCTTACTCAGAGTTGCCTATCTCAGATATGTCTGAAAGGGGTATTTGTTACATATAGGTAACAAAATTTGAATTAGATGACATATTTGACTAACGGATAAAACTTATTGGTCATCATAAGGGAATACCTAAAGGTTCTAATACCAAACAAATTGATCACCGATTGCAAAGCCCAACAACTACCTCACTATATGTTGTTTTAGAAAGATCATATGTTGCATTTGATATTTGCTGCTTCTATTAATAGTTTTCTTAATATTAATTTTATGTTATCTCCTGACAAATGTTCAGACACTAAAGGAGTTCCTTAGTCATGCCGAAGCTGAAGTGAGGTCTTTGGCTTCACTTTATTCTAATGTGGTATGTATCAAGTTTGTTTAAGGAGTTGGGTTTTGCTTGTGGTATGAAAGAAAAACACACTTACACTTTTCAATGTGGTTGTCTTCAGGGGAGAAATGCAGATGCATTGGCTCTTTATTTTGGGGAAGATCCTGCTCGCTGCCCATTTGAACAAGGTATATATGTTTTAATTTGTGCTTCTGGTTTTCTAAGAATCATCAGTAATTATCTTTCCATTAATATTCTATGATGATTTTAATTACTGTTGGTCTATACTCTCTGCCTTGAGTGTCAGGCATTCATAAGAGAGAGTAAACTGTTAATTAACTGTTAATTGATCTGTGATTTCTCTAGCACCATGTACAGAAAGAAAAAAAGAGTTATATAAACAGGTATCACCAAAGACTGAATGCTGATTTTTTTTCTTTCTTTGGTGATACCTGTACATGTTATTTTCTTCTTCTTCTTCTTCTTCTTCTTCTTTTCCTTCTCGTGTTTATCGTATTTTCTCTTTGAGTTTATTTGGAATTTTCCCTGTAGTTGTATCTACTCTGCTCAACTTTGTGAGGATGTTTGCCCGAGCGCACGAGGAAAACTGTAAGCAGCTTGAATTTGAAAAGAAGAAAGCACAAAAGGAGGCAGAAAACGAGAAAATGAAAGCGGGAACTGTTCCCAAAAAGGAGCTCTTGATACGGACTCCCATTAAGAGTGGCAACATTAAATCATAAAGAATTATTTCACCATATTTTTTTCCAGCAACCAAAGCCGTTCTCCAATGGATGTAATTTTTTTTTCACTCCATGGATGAAAATCCCTTCAAAGGATTGGGAGCACAAAAACAACTGGAACCACAAATTCTGATGATCTGGAGAAGAATGCTTTCCTCATGATTTAAAGTAATGCTGGTGGTTTGCAGAAGGGGAGAGGCCCACCTTAATTAGTAAGCCTATTACATCCTCTTCTTTGTTTTTGGAAGTTCTGATTTACTGTAATGGTGAAGCTTGTAATTAGTGACATTGTTGTTTTCTGTAACATGGTTTATTGTTCCTTGGAGCAGAGATGCTGGAGTTTTATGGAGTTCCCCTGTTCGATGAGCCACTTGTAAGATACAACTTAGGGATTTTGTTGTAAAAATACATGCAATATAGTCAGCTTAGTTTCCCTTTATCTATTACTAATTTTAGTTATATTTTCCTTTCATATGTATATTTTTTTAGTTATAGGGATGTAAATCTTTGATATAAGATAGTAGTAAAGTGCAATATATTATATTCAATATGAAATTTTGAGAAAGGGCCAAATAAGGCCATACGATTTAGATGCAAAACTATTGGCTCTTAATAATGATGAAAGGGCCAAAGACCACAGCCTTATGCTTGGTAGGTTTTTGGTCTTTGGCTTGGTTATCGAGTCAACTGCATTTGTCACGGCATTAGGTAGGTATTATTATAAATCAAAGAGATAGTGACATAGTGAAAATAATTAATCCAATAACTAAAAGCCTAGTCCAATTTCAATGACGTATGTCCTCCAACCACTCTCATGTCATTGTGTGCACACGTGTTCAATCCTACCCTCCGTACTATCAAGGAGTGTGAAACCCTCGAGCACTATGTATAATGGGTTTGTGACTCCCGTGAGAATATTCAATTATGCATCCGAGGTTCTGTGTTCGACAATGCTATTCACATTTGGTTTGTTCAGATGAGTGTGAGAAAGGGACATTAGTTTATGCCCTGCTTCATCAAAACTTTCTCATCAATTATACAACAGTACTAGGTTTTCAATAATGGATATGACAGCATTAAGACCTTTTTTTCTTTTGGTACTATTTTCTTCCTAAAAAAAAAGAAGTAAAAAGTAGAAGAAAAAACAAAAGCAAGCATGTAGACATCTAACATCAACACCTCCCAAACAACACTAAAACGAATGATCATCCTCATCAGACCAGCAAAAAATAGTACAAGGAAATAACTCTTGGTTTTCTCAACGAGAGGAAGACAACAAAAGAAGCTATTGCTTACAGAAGTCTTGCAATTCTAGGCTAAGTTAAAAGTTCACTGGTTTTGTCTGTCTGCAGAAGGTCTTGTAATGGAGCTTGCAACTGCAGCAGCCAAAGCTTGTGTGAAATTATGATCTTTGGTTAAATGAGCAACGTAATCTTCAATTCTACTTTCACAGTTGATGTTCTGGGCACATGATGATGAGTTTTGAGGGCTTCCAGCTGATCCATTATTTTCTTGATTGTTCGTGGATCCCGAGAGTGTCAGATCAAGGGTGATAGGCACCGGCCGAGAAGAATTCGAAGGGCTAACAATATTTATGACATCATTATTATTAATATTTGCCGAGGTACCATGCGAAGGAAAATTAATAGGATTAATAATAATATTATTATTATGATCAGCTGTGGATGATGAACAGCAAAATTGTCCAAGTGGTGAGCCATTGATGGCGTCATGGTTGTGCTCTCCTTCATATGTTGCCACAAGAACAGACTTATCCACCATGCATCTCTGCACCTAAAATACATATATATTCAAACAAATTAATATGCGAAAATTTTCCTTTTTATATTATTAATTTTTTTTAATTAATATGCATTGTTTTATAGATCATTTATCAATAATAAATATGCATGGAAGCTTAGCCAATTGGTGATCTGTCATTTACGTGAGCAACTCATGTCATGACTAAAACCAGATCTATCCAAAATTTTGGTCCGAATTCAAAACTCTGACTGGTAAATGATATATTAAATTAAAGTTAATTTCTCAGGAAAATTCAAAGCAAAAACGAAAGATTCTAGTTCAAGCTAAGGCATAGCGTATAGCGTAGGTTACCTTCTTCTTGACTGGACATCGAGGAGCCAAGGAACACTTGAAATAAGCTCGAGGGGATGATGGGTTGTCTTTCGTAACCTTCTGTCCGTATTTCCTCCATTGATATCCATCTTTCACAATCTAATGATTTAATTCACAGATAATATTAGTAAACGGTGTTTTGTCCGTATAAACTTACCAACTGATTAGCGTTTAGACTTACTAGGGTGTTGTCTTTGGAGTCGGTTCTCACAAGAAACTGAGTTGTCTTCTGGGCAACCGGAAACTGATCATGTCGTTGAATGTTTTTCTCTCGGATTAGCTGCTCAAGTGTGTTGCATTTGGTGGTCATAGCTTGAAGCAAGAATCTCAGAGCTTCATTCTCTTTTCGCAGGCGCAGCAAGTCTTGTTGGAGAGCATCCGCCTGCTCATCAAACAAAAATCTAATTAAGCCAACATGCAAACATATTTTCATATCAAAAGCCAAGAAAGAAACCCCATATATTTGATTTGGAAAGGGAATTCGAACAGAGAAACTCGATGCAGGGAACATGATAGCATATCCATGTTAATTACCTCTCTTTTGGTAGGGGTATGGGCATCCATGTTCATCAAGATTTCAAGAGCCACAGGACAATATGAACTCATCCCAAGGAAAATCCTTTATTTATACCGTGGTCCCTGATGAAAGTTGGAAAATAATCAAGTTAAATTCAAGGAACTTTCACAGTTGATTTCCACGTAGACATAAATATACGAGCAAAGACCAATTTGGCAATTTGTACCAGTTTTAGTGGCTGGCTGCGAACTGCTTTTGGTTATGGTCTTCATCAGTTTCTGCCTGGGTATGGAGAATTTATATTCAAATCAAATCCTTGGGTTGGAAAAAATATGGAGAATTCTTAAGAATCATGACGCTTGGCATACATGACAAGCACACGTAATATCACCCGTGTCATCAGCTGACGTCAGCAGTGAGAGACTAGTCCTAATTTCTCCTAAGAGCATCCACAGTGGTGGGGTGTATATGGGGGTGTATGTTAAATATACACCCCGAGTCATCGGAATCGTCTTCAATGGTGAGATGTAAATGTATGTAAATATACATCACCACCATGGGGATGTAAAATAAAATGTATATTTACATCCATTTTTACATCCCTTGCAGGCGGGACCCACCCGAGAAAAGAGAACAAAAATGAAGAAAAGTCAACATAAAAGGCTGGGACCCACGGCTACATCCCCAAATTTACACCCCTCACTGGAGCAAAAAACATATTTACACCCCCCGGAGGTGTAAAGGGGATGTAAAAGTGGCTTTACACCCCCGAATTTACACCCCCACTATGAATGCTCTAAATATGAAAGAAAATATGCTTTTTTCTTTCGGCCATGGCTATGGTGGGTCCTGCGTGTTTGAGAGCCCTTTTGAATCTTGACGTTGTGTTTTATGGTCTTCCTTTATTAGCTGGCTCACTTGTATTTTTATTATGAATTCCCACTCATCGATCTTTTGCCTTTTAATTTCCTAAGAATAAAAATATCATATAAACAAAGAAACCATGCTTTGCTTGTTTCGGATATGAAACACTCTTATTAATTGAATTATTATTGACTTATATGTTTTGATTACATTTTGATTAGAAAATATATATTCACCTACAACTTCTTCAAAAATTATTCTTATCTATTTCAAATACCCAAGTCGAAAACGATTTTGGAAATATTAAAAGTACTCCTGATTATATCAATGATACAAGTATGTTTTTTTTTTATATTCACCTTTAACAACCTTCTCTAATCTTTTAAATTATTCTTATCTATTTCAAACTAACAGTCCCGTTCTTTTGGACCCCTATGATCTAAGAGACATATGGTCACTCACCTTTGAATCTAATCTAAAGGTCGAGAAAAAACTAGTTTAAAAATCAATATTAACATTTTATTTTAACTTAAATCAAAACTAAAGGTTAAAAAAAAAAATGTCGCTCAAACTAAAACACATCCCCATCCCAGTGGTAGAAAATCAAGAGCGTGCTCTTGCACCCATTGCCGCTGACACACCCACCTCTGCCTCCGTTGTTGCAGACAATCCAGAGCCACCCATGCCCTCAAACTTGCATCATATACTCAAATTTACTCAATTTTCAGTATATGATTGTCGCAATTATGATTTTGCTTATGAGAACCACAGCAACATCGGCAGTGGCTGTTGTTGGTATGGACGATGATGACCAATTCTCAATAGTACAGTATACAAGATGAAGCAAACGGCAAATTTAATTAATAGATATTTAATGAAGAGAACAATAAATCATGCTCGTTGAGAATATGATGCAAGTTTTGAGGGCATGGGTGGCTCTGAATTGTCTGCGACGCCGGAGGCGGAGGTGGGTGTGGGCAGGGATGGGTGCAAGAACACGTTCTTGATTTTCTACCACTGGGATGGGGATGTGTTTTAGTTTGAGCTTCTCTTTTTTTTGGGTACCTGTTAGTTTTGTTTTAGTTTGGTACATTTTTTGGGTACTTTTTTGGTGATCATAAGGGTCTACGAGAACGAGACTGTTCAAATTAAATACTCGATAAAACATTTTTGGTTATTCGAAAACGATTTTGACAATGATATCAGGCCAATATCTTCAATAAGAGGAGTCCTCTGTCTAGGTCAATTATTTTTTACCCTGATTAATCAAACAACAATTGATATTTTTACTTTTGAGTTGGCTAGCTAATCATAGTGTGGTAACTAGTAAGACAAAATCTCTTCATCATTCTTCATATTAGACCGACTCATGAAGTAGCATATGGATATGGGGTCAATCGAAAAGGTGCAATTTTTTTTTTTTTTTTGGGCAGAAAAGTTTGCAATTATATATATATATATATAAAAATTTGGGCAGAAAAGTCTAGTGATATAGGCCATGAGACTGAATGATAAAGAGCAAAGTTATAGGTCTAGTTGTCTGTCACATGTCAATATCTCATGGGCTGATAGAGAGCAAAGTGGGCAATGGTGGCCAATGGGAATAAATAACAGGCTTCAAAATATTAATTAAATAATGAAGAGTGAGTGTGGCGTAAGGCCCATAAGAACTCAAACAGAAAAAGTCTTTGTTTGCATATTCAGAGGTCAATGGTCGTCGTAGTCAAACACCTAAAAAGGTTAAAGCAACAAGAGCACGTAACCTCCTCTTCAGTCTTCACCCTTCACCCTTCGATGCCTTCAAAGGCTCCAATTCATTTCGTCTCCTACCTAGATTCTTTTTTGGTCTTGTACAAGAGAGATATTTTTTTGGTTTTTTGTTTTTGTTCTGGTGAAGTATAAGAGAGTCATCCTAGATTCTTGTATTTTTCACCACTAATTTGAAATAAATAATGGCCAAATTAAGACCAAGCTTAGCAATCAAATTGCAGAAAAAGTCATGCTTACTTGTGTTAAAAACTAATTTACAAGACAGAATGGTGTAGGATTGTTTGTTTGCGTCATTTAATCATATATATAAATAAGTATGAATTTAGAATTAGACCTATGAGTTTGATTTTAGAATTGTCTCTAAATTGCAAATGTGAGTTAGACTAGTTTACCGACTTAGTATGTGCGCCCGCCTCCTTACAATTGAATTTTATACTCTTTTTGGACATTAAGGGCCCGTTTGATAACTATTTCAATTTTAGTTTGTAGTTTTCATTTTTTATGCTTTAGTATAGAGGAAAAGGAGGAAGTGAGGACGAGAGTGAATATGGGATTGAGAGGGAAGATGAGAGTGGAGGATGAATAACAAAAACTAAAAACTGAAATCTATTTGAAATTTTTTTCACTTTTGTTACTCCTCCCTCCCATAATCCCCTCTCATCCTCACTCACATTCTCACCATCATTTTCCTCTATATTTCAGCGGAAAAAAAATAAAAAATGAAACAAAAAAAAAAACTAAAAACTAAAATTGAAATGATTATCAAACGGCCCCTAACGTATCATCTTTTTTTAAAAAAAATTTAAAAGATCACATCAACTCAAGGTCATCATTTTCTAGAAATTCATTATGCATGATCGCGAAAGCCGTAAGTCATGCAAGTGCTATGAATTAGTGGGTAGTTCTTACTTAGTGCCAAAAGGGCCACTTGGTGTTGCGTTGGGGTGGATCTTCTCCACTAGTCAGTCCACTAGAAGCAAATCGTTTTCACGTATAAAGACTTTCACTGGTGGTCATAAAAGAAACAAGACCTAGAAGCCATAGCCAAAGACTTGATCATTCATTAATTACATTTCCATGACTTTCCTATGTATCTAGCTACCTCTATAATTTGAATTTTCGCATATATCAATCCGTTTGGATGAGGGAAATAACATAGAAATTTAGAAATTCCGTTTGGATGAGGGAAATAACATAGAAATTTAGAAATTCCGTATGGGAAAAAACATGGAATTTGGAGGTCATAAATCCCTATTTTAAATTCTATCTAAAAGTCGTCATTTCTAAAATTACAAAAGAAATTGAGTTTTTTTAAAAAGATAACTTTACAAATAAAGGTTAAATTCCGTATTTTAAATCTGTTACGTAAATAAGAAATAAACCTAGAGAGAGCAATTTTAAGTTATGCGAAAATTTCTCTCATTTAAAAAAATTCATAACATATACTTTACAAAGGCAAAGGAAATAAAAGAGTTCATGTCAAATAAAAATTCTCTATACATAAAGATAAAAAGAATATATAAAAATACTTTTGAAGTTAAAGTGGTGAGCAAAAATACTTCCTATTGAAAAAACTTATCCACACACACCTGCCGAGATGCTAATTATTTATACACTGACTTTTCCATAATTTTTCAAAGAAATTTTAGAAAATATATAGAATCAAGTTCTTTGGTCAATTTGTACGGCTGCATCGGGACTAAATATTAAATTAAGGATAGCAATAGTCAATTTGTAGCTACATTACAATAGTCATTATATTTTCTTGTCCATCATTAATCTGATCGTGATGTTGATGCACTCTTTTACTTTTCTTATATGCCTTAATTAGCTACTACAAGTTCTGGTTCAAACATTTCAGCTCAATAATTATTCATAATAATAATAATAAACCATTTATTTCTCTGATAAGCCCCCCACCGAGCAAGTCGTTTATATATATTTTTATATTTTTATCGTCGGGGTTTTCGTATATTTCTTGGAAATTCCTGCTTATTTTCTCGTTGATTTTTCTAAGAGGAAGAAAATTGTTGTGTGTGGGATTATTCTCAGCAATTCCATTATAATTATCTTGATTTTGAAATGGGTGTAGTACAAGTTACAACACCACCACCAGAGTTAGTACAAGAGTGTGCTACTTCAGTAGAGAGCACTATGCAAGTAGAGAGACATCTAGGAGCTCCTAAATCTAAGGAGAGAGAAAGAACTCTTAGTGGCTCTCTATAATTTAATGCTGCTTTATTTATTGAGTATTTCCAACATTAATTTAATACTAACTATTTTTTATTTTATTTTTTTAATAGAGATGGACCAATCAAAAAAGAGTTATAGCATTTATGACTTCATAAACTAGAGAGCATGATTGAAGTTTAAATTTTATAGAGAGCTCCTAAAATAACTTTGATATGTTTTTAGCTAAAATTTAACTAAAAAATGGAGAGCATGATTGTGGATCAGAAACTGATGATTTCATAATTCTATTTACATATCCTTGCACTTTACAACTCTCAAATAATATGTAAATTAAATTAAATTCAAATAGGAGAAAACCAACTAATTAAGAACTCAATCTAAGTGATAATAATCGGGTATACGTAGCTCTAATTTTTCGTATTTTTTTTTTCTTTCTTGGGTTTGATTTTCACCAATTTCCCATCCGAGGTTGGTCTGAAAATCTTCCTGAAATGGCAGCAGCAAGTGCAGATGCGAAATTGGGATCTTTAGTCAAGGAAGAAGCCATATGTTGGACCAGAAACTGTTGGAAAGCCGGTGGAGCGCCTTCGATTTCTCGGGGGCTCAGCTTATTATTTTTGTCACAAGAGAAAGTTGGAACTGGCGATGTTCTCTTGGCCATGGATGGAGAAAGCGGACTAAGCTGCTGGTTTGGCGATATTGAGCCTATCAATGTTACTTCAGCTCTGGTTTCAGGGTGCATGTGGTTATGTTCTCCTTCATATGTAGCCACCAACACACATGGATTTTCCGCACTTTTTTGCACCTGAAAATAAAAACATTAACAAATATATATCAATATTATTTCTTCTTTATGAGCGGTGAGGAGGAAAGGAAAGCAAAAAAAGGAGATTGGGGTTGAATTTAATTGAGTACCTTCTTTTTAACTGGGCAATTTGGGGCAAAGGAGCACTTGTAGTAAGCCCTAGGAGATGGGTTATCTCTCGTGACCTTTTGACCATACTTTCTCCATTGATATCCATCCTTCACAATCTGAAATAAGTTTAAATCCATGAAATTAATATTTTGGACAACTTTTCAGCATCAAATCTCAAGCAATGCATTGGGTTAATTAGGATAAATTTAATTAATATAATTAGGGCTTACCAGGCGTGTATCAGAGGCTTCAGTGCGTACATAAACCCTAGAAATCTTCAAGTTGATGTTCTCCTTCGGCCTCTTACATGGGTACTCTTCATCACTGATGGAGCTGGTCTCAGTATTAGTCCCAGGACTAGTTAATCCAATCATGTTGCTGTAGTCTTCGCTGTCCGGTTTTCGCTTCTTGTTGAAGTTTGTAGCCAAATCGTTTTGATCAGAGCTTTGCTGCTTGGTGATCATCAACTCCTTCACATGGGATTGCAAATTGGTGTAGTTTTCACAGAGAGCGGCAAGCATCTCAGTCAGCTTCTTGTTCTCCAAACTTATCCTATTCAACTCTTCAGTCAATACATGGCTAGCTGCTGCCTGATTCAACATATTCATCAAATCAAAGAAGACACGCTAATCTTATTAGTTTCTTAATTAAGTAGTTAAGCAAAAGAGATTAATGAGTGGCTTAGATTTCTAGCTATGAGGGTTTGAAGTAGAAATTCACGTTCAAAAGCATTAGCTCACCTCTTGTTTCACCGATGCATGGCCTTCAAATACTTTAGCATAATCCCCTTCAAGCTCTAGTTGCTTCTGATAATAAATAAATAAAAAGTAGATTTGAATATTAATTAGAGGTTCCAATTAGAACTTAATTAATTAGCTAGCAAGAGAGCTCAAACCAAATATAAGGCAGCAGAAACAAAGCTCACCTTCACAGGAGCTTGATCATCACTAGCAGGGTGGAAAGGAATAACATTGAGGCCGAGAGAAGTGTTCACCCATTCTGAGTCCATTGCCGACGATGAAAAAAGCTTGACTTATTATCAGTTGAAGCTCTCTATCAATCAAAATCTTTCAAATCAGTTGAAGCTCTCTGTCGATCAAGATCTTTCTTTTCAGTATTGAAAGGAAAACCAGTCCTCAACAGTTATATAGAGAGGGAGAGAGATGGGAGAAGGACAATAAGAATAAGAAAAGAATTTGATGTTGGGAAAGGAAAGTGGGAGGAAAGAGAGGGTGATGAGAGAGGGAAGACATTCAAGGACTTTCTTGAGATTGTCATCTCATGGTTTTTATCTCTATTTGTAAAAATCAACATTTTGTAGAGAGAGAAAGAGAGGGAGAGATGGCGATGGGGGCATGAAAAAAGCCATGTCGGTCTTGAAGTCAAGGTCAAGTTGCTAGAAGATAAAATTATAATTAAAATTATAATATACATGTTGGCATGTTGGCATGTTGGCCACTCCTCTTTCTCCTTGAGGCGTCTTCTTTGTCAATATTGACTGATCAAAAGCCACAGCTACACACGGACATGACTACTGGGACGGCGGAAAAACACGGTTTTGAAATTACATCAAGCTAAGCTCCAACTTTCAACCAACCTTAGACTTTTTTGTTAATATCTTTGCTTTGCTCTCTCCAGCTTTTCTATTTTTACGTGTCTTTTTAGGGGTCCCCTTGTTCTTTTCTTTTTCCAATGCGTATATGTTGGTTCAAACTTGATTCGTAAATTAGTCGGTCGTTTAGTCAGAATAATTTAGACTCTTCCTTGTTTCTATGAAGAAAAAAAACATAACAAGACTCGTAATCTAATTTTATTATTTTGTTTATGCATGAAATGAACCCTCTTTTTTTAATTAACCCAATGGCCTTTCGGCTATGCGTACAACCCTTATCCATTGATGTTGACCTCTTTTGATGTTTTTGTACGCAGTAGAATGTAACCATTAAAAAAATATCGTGATAATTTCTTGCTAATTTACAATGATGAATTCATAACCATCAATACATTGATAACATTCTCCTTTTCTGGGTGACTTAATTAACAAGTGGAAGCAAAATCCGAAAAGCAACTTAACCCCAAAACCGACTTAACTGGACCGACAACACCTTGAGGTTGACGAGGCAGATGCGAATTGCAATGTGAAATGGCCAGAGGCTTGCAGTGTGAAAGTTAAAATTCCCTTAAAAGATTGTGTACAAAAATTGAACATGATTCATACTTTGTCTGAAGAGGTCAGAAGAATCGATTGACTTCTGATCATCATGTATATCATATGTCAATAACTAATAAAGGAGGCCTTGAAATTATGCATTAATGTGAGGAAAGAGTTCAATTCCTGAAAATTATTATGGATCCATTTTGACCCAGCTCGACCTTGACTTGAAATTCGGGCACACTGCACTGTGAAGTGTGGACATGGCTGCCAAAATTGGATTGCCGGAAACTGGAAAACGTGACAGCAAAATTGGATCACATGGGTTTTTTTTTCCCCCAGTGTTTGTCGGCAACCTAACTATTTTTGCTTTCCTTTTTTTTTTTTTCTTTTTTTTTTTGGTTACAAGGAGGGCCGAAGTCCAAGGAAAAACCAAAAGCAAAAAAACTACACTAGGACAAGCCTAGCAGTAGTCATCCTAACATAATCATTTGCTAAGAGGCTTACAATAGAAGTATGGGGAAGATCAACAACTTGTCACGTAAAAGTAGGTCTTTGCAACTATGGATAAGGCTAGAGAGAGGGTGACTAGGCCTAGTCTCTCCATTAATTAAAGAGACTGCAGTAAAAGCAAGGGTGGAACCACACTAAGGCTGCGTTTGGTTCATGGGAAAGGAATCTTGGGGATGGGCAACCAATTGCTTTCCCATGTTTGGTAAGTCAGGCATGGGAAAGCATTGCCTAGCACATGGGAAAGTAGGAGGGAAAGTGAATCATTCCTTCCTACTTGGGTTTCACTTTCCCTTCCCATGGGAAAGTAAGACTAACTTTTTTTTGACTAATTTGTCATTACTAACAATTCATAATTACATGTTTTATCCAACAATTATTGGTATTTTTTTATTACTTTAATAGGGATACAATTGGGAAACTAAACAAAATTTATTTTCCATTCCTACTCAAAACAAACATGGGAAAGGAATCACCATTTCCCATCCCTTGGGAAATGACATGGGAAATGATTTCTCATCAAATTCATTCCGTGAACCAAACGGGGCCTAAGGGCTACAGTGGACTGTAGCCCAGTGTGGTTTTTAAGAAAAAATATATATAATCTATATATTTAATTTATTTTCAATATTAGCAGAGTCAGTGGCGTTGTACAGATTACCTTATTTCCATTTTCAACATTTAAGATATTACTCCATTTACTTAAGTTTACAATGTAAATAAGGAAGTACCCCTCATTTGGATTCAAATAAAAATACTAAAAAATCAAATTCCCACCAAATCAAAATATGAAAAATCGGTTTTAGTGCAAAATACAATTTAGGCTAAAAATGATGGCTCATTAAGTTAATATATACTTCATAGTAAAATCCCATAAAATCAAGTTTTCTTATTTGATGTGTGAGGAATAAAAGCCACCAAAAATTATCTTGAGAAAATAATTATTCTGAAAACCCATTTTTCATACTTAGTCAATATTTTTACATAAAATAATTTTTCATGTATGATATGAATGCATGAAGAAACCTAAGGTCAATCTAGGTAAAAAGCCTTAGATGTTCAATCCACTATGGTGTTAAACCCTATTTGGTTTATGTTAAAACTTATTGAAAATTAGTCTATGGAGCTATGAACTAGCATGGTTTATATGATTTAATGTTTACTTTTATTTATAGAAAGACTATAGAAATCGTAAGTACCAAAAAAATAATCATTAAATTTTTAGCTAATAACTTTAGCTAGCCCACTCGTTGAAATTTTTTTAGTTCCGCCCTTGAGTAAAAGAGTCACACTCCACTTTAATTCTTCGAATAACTTCGTTCCACGTAAGGAGTAAACCCCTAAAAACACCCCATAATTCAGCTATTTTTGCTTTTTCTAATGTTAGTTGTTCTAGTCATATTTTTCAATTTAACTTTTATATATCAAATGTTTTTTTAAGATATTTTCTATTGAGAGGGGCGATAATATACTAAACTCACACACACTACACGGATACTATGACTCGAATCCAAAACCTTTCCTAAGGGATCAATTGCTTCAAACCACTACACTAGTGGTCCTTTTCATTTCACACATTATATAAATAAGAAGAATAATATCCTTGTGGCAATGCAATCATGGTATATATTATTGATTTTGTATGACATCACAACGTGGAAGAAAACCTTGCGGAGACCAAGGTAAGTACAATTCAGTCTTTCTTTTAATTATCTTGTAGTCTTTGAATTATTGAACCATATGTAATAATCAGGCCAAAACATACATTTTTTTTTTTTTGTCAGTATCAATAGAAAAATATATATATATCTTACACAATTGCGAAAGCGTTTTGGTCTTTGTATACAAAGATTCCAACAATTATATATGTAGATAAATTACGGGTCAAATTTGAAATATGGGTATCAATTTTGGTAATACAAATTAATTAAACAAAGGTTGGTGGATATAATTTTTATAAGAACAAATTATGTCATACTAAAACGTCATCATCTCAACAATCTTCTAGCTAAGCTAAGCTAACTGCAGTTTCTTAATCTTTTCCAAAAACTAATTAGGCTCAAGCAACCGTGTATCTTGTTCATAAATTTGTAAAGTTTTATCTGAATTCAAAGGCGTGTGGAATCTGTGTGCTATAGCATACGTGCGCGCGCTGCATGCGGCATCAGTTTTGTCATGTTTGTGTTCTTCTTTTCT
Source organism: Prunus avium (assembly GCF_965620075.1). Lineage (NCBI taxonomy): Eukaryota > Viridiplantae > Streptophyta > Magnoliopsida > Rosales > Rosaceae > Prunus > Prunus avium. The sequence continues at coordinate 48,540,248 of NC_142284.1, read as the reverse complement.
TTGCCACTGGACGTCAACTTTATCTTTGGTTGCAAGTTCCCGGAAAAAATGAACACCTTTTCAAGGAAAGGAGATATTGATAATGGATGCATGGGATCGAATTTTCCACCAACTGGTTTGATTCGGATTGCGATTTACAAGCGATATCTTCTATATTATGGTCAAAATGCTCTTGATATCTATTTATTAAAGAAATATTAACTTTGCATTGCGTAAAAACAACTAGATTAATACATACGCGTGACAGCATATATCAATCAACAATTCATAGTTGTTTACGTGTTTTTTTTTAATGATTATATATCTACCAATTCTTTAGTTTCTTGTTAGGTAGAAGTTTTAAATTGTGCACCAATTAAACCAAAAGTAAATCAACTTTAAGTAGTCGAAATTCAAATTGGTGAGAGAAGGATTGCATACGCGCTCCTTACAAAATTTGTTAATTTTATTTGTAATGACTCAAAACAGATATTTAAAAAGACCAGTTAATGACACCATCTCCATTGTTAATACGCACTAACTACGTGTTAATCATAGATTAGATACATAGACAAATCAAGTAGATAGAGAGCATGGAAAAGCAAACAGCAAGACTAGAAATTTGGTAAGTCAAGTTGCCACCTTTGCTTGCATATCATATCAGCAAATCGAGAAAAAGCCAAGTTGTCTTTCTCACACCTACCCACGCAATTGTATATTCGTGTTTGCTTCTGTAATGACACTGAATCTATATACATATAACATCACCTCCTACACGTAAGCCTCATGACGTATGCTTACTTAAGAGGTCATTTAGTTAATTTGGTTTTTATTTTTATTTTTCACATGTTTTATTGTAACCTACGTGTTTTGCGTTTTCTTACTTTTCAAAGCCACACCCACACCCACACCCACACATGTGTTTGGTTTTGGAGTTCCTCGATCGATTGCATATGACTCATTTTTTGGATGACAAATAAGGCAAGAAAACAAAAACTAATGGGAACTTCACAACAGCCATAGAAAATGGGAAAGAAGTGGGAGACAAAAACAAAAACAAAAACGGAAAGAAATGGGAAACAAAGAAGGGGCGGTGTTGTGTTATTCACATTACAGACATTAATTGGTGTGTTGTCAGGATTTTCTTTAATAAAGTGAATTGTGTCCTTTGGCCAGATACTGAGCAAGCGTCCTCTTGCACTCAAGTTTGAGTCCACCTCCGTATAGATTAGATTAATTTAAAGTAATTTGAACTATTGATTATATGATAAATAAATAAATACTGTTCACTCACTTTATTCTTGTTTCTTATTGAAAGTCTTTTATATATGAAATATCTCCAAATGGTTATAATTATTGCTAAGATCAACCTTACTTTATATATATATATATATATATATATATATATATAAGCGATAAACTAATCTAAACTATAGAAAGAGTGGGGAGCAAATCCGCTGTAGCTAACTGGGCTAAGTTTATGTTGTGCAAAATCAACCTTACTTTAAACTTTCATAATCATATCCATATCTGGGCTGATATAGTTGAGCTTATTGGGCTGCACAGCCATGGAGTCTGAGTCCATAACTGGGCCTCTTATTAAAACTATTTTGAGCATTGAAATAGTTGGGCCTTGCTTGTTTTTCCTCCACAAAGTCCCACTTTTGACTGCCTGATGATGATGGTGATGTGGCCACTTGTCAAAAGTTGGTTCCAAGTGTATGAAGACCCCAATAATTTCATGGGCCACTTGGCAAGAAGAGAAGAGGGGGAAGAATTAGAAAGAAAAAAACAAACCATCCCCCAAAAAGTGAAAACCTTATCTTATCCATCTTCTGGAGGTGAGCCACTTGGCATCAATTCCAAGCCCCTAGGCCTCCAATCAACTACCCAGAAACCAAAAACGCGGGAAACAGAATTGACCCCTTGCCCCACGTCATGTTGAGAAACTCTCGGCAGGGAATAACACAATAACATGTGGAATAACTTTTTCATATGTTATTATGTGATTTGATTGAGGATGGCCAGTAAGTTATTTTGCTGCATTTTGATTTAAGAATCTGACTATTTGCCTGAAAATGATATGCGGATAGGATTTTGTTTTGTAATGGAGCTGGGGCCTGGACTGGACCTCATTTTCCCTTCATTATTATTATTAATTAAGCACATCGTTTTATAGGCTCCATCTGTTAAGGATGTTTTTTCTTTGGTTTGAAATGATCAAGTAATTGTAGATATATAAAGATTCATAATAATATCGATTGGTGGTTACTGGGACTTTTTCATAAGATTTGTGTGCGCTTGGTTGGAAACTTTTGATCTCCTCTCTCTCTCTCTCTCTCTCTCTCTCTCTATTTAGAATTAAGTTGCATACTCTTTTTAACTATCCATGTAAATCCACATCTATGCAAATCTTAGAGATTGCTATGACATTTTCTGTCAGACAAAGTTCCCCCATGCTATCAACTTTTGGTATTTTCTTTGATTCAGCGAAGGATAAGGGCAATGGTTTGACTCCTGCATCAGTGTAGAGTATATCATCATTCTACCACTAGGGTGAGCTGGCCACTTTGCGCCGGCGACTTTTGGTTGTGCAACACACGATTAATTAACGGTTAGAAATCACTCATACGTGAAATATTCTTAACAAAATTCCAATATTATTCATTTCAAGGTAGCTCTTGACTTGTTAGGCCTGGCAACTGCATTGCCCATTTCTCTTGCAATTAATGTGGACCTCAAAACCAAAAACAAAAACAAACAATTATGTTAATTTATATCTATATCATTAAATTCGTACTATTTGTTACTTGCAAGTTAGTCTCTCTCTAAATGTGGTGGATGTGAAGAATGCACAGAAAACATTTTAATTACATCCTCCAAATGAGAAAAGCAGTCTTTGGACGCGCGTCGCAATTTGTACCACCCAAGAATCCAAGATGTTGGATTGAAAAAAAAAACACAATAAGAAAAGAAACCACAACCGCTTTGAGAACAAGCATAATATCCTTTTCCTTCCAACTACCAGCCCCCCCAAAACCTAGCTATTCGTAATTAGGTGCGACAATGTTGTCAACGTCGGTTAACCATTCTTTTTATAAAATAACACGACAATGAATGGGCTCACTTGTCTTTCATTTGGTGCCAAAATTTGCCTTGTTAGTTTGCTGGCCATACTTCTGGCTCAATCTTCACAAGTGAAAGCTACCAGTCTTAACTTAAGGATTATTAACTTGGTCTGCATTTTTGCTCACATATTAGCCAAATAAACACCTACTTAAAAAGGAGAATCCAAAGGGCTTTTGGCGTATGCGGATGGTCTAGAAAAGCGATATCAATGATTCTATATTTAAAATCAAGGTGTGATTTTACAAGAGATATTAAGATAGAAGAAATTCGACTTTGGGTAACGGCTCTTAACCACTTTGAGCTACGAGCTTCTTGCAATTGAGAGATGACTATTAAGAAAAAGAAAACATGACACACAAGTGAAAAATATTTTGTGTTATGAAATTGAAAGGAAATATAGGTTTTCATGTGTTTGGCGTTTGGAAGATGATTAGAGTCACATCTCTAGCATATTTGCAAGCTTCAATTACTTTTCCATCATTTTCGATCAAGCAGCGTGTTCGGTTTGGATTGGTTTGGTTTGTCTCTCTGCATCATCTCTCAATCAAACAACATAATTCCACCGAATTCTTGTGAACCAATTACAAGGCAGTAGCTAACAGCTGCTGCGTCAAAGAAACCAGCCAAAACAAAAACAGCTGCCTCATGCTTTCATTGTATAAACCTCCATCCAAACTTGTATTCAAAACTCACATACTAATTAGCATGCTAATCACAAAAATATGTACAAACTAATCCTAATAAACCCAAAACAAACCAAAAAAACCAAAACCAAAAGTAAAAATCAACTACAAAAGTGGAACACCGAAAACCCTAATTAGGGTCAATATTTCCAAGATTGTTACTATTAACTTTAAGTTTTAGCATTAATCTTTCATCATGAGTCTTGTTGATCACCCTCGGCTTTACCGTCACCGTCACCGTCACCTTGCCATGTCCAAACAATGTCTTTCAATGCTGGCCTAACATCTTCCTCACAGAACTTAGCATACTCCAAAGTATCGCCGGCCGATTTCAAAAACTCCACCACCGCCACCTCCGGCGCCACCTCGAACACCTCTGCCGTCACCGAAAGTCGCCCTTTCCTTCCCTCATTGGGCCCTTGCAGCCTTATCTTGAAGTCCTTCACCTTGGCCACTTTGAAGCTCAGCCCCTTGGCAACCAGCTCAATCTTCGCCATGATCGCCGTGGCTGAGCACTTGGACGTGAACATGGACCCCGCCTTCCGCTTCCTCTCGAACAAATTCGACAAATCAAACCCGGAAGACATGGACGAAATGAACTCGAACGCGTTCAAGAACTTGGGCGACGACGACTTGTCCCTTTGAACATCGCTTTGCACTTCTTCCTCTTCGGACTTTTCACAAACAAGTTCCTGGGGCACCGAAAACGCCACGGGCCTCGTGAACCCCTTGCGAAACCAAGGCACGCGCATGATGGCAGGGATGGTGATGCGTTTCTCCGGGTCGGAGACCAGGAGTTTCGAAACCAGACGTTTCGCCTCGGTCGAAAACCATGGCGGACACTCGAATTCAGCTTTGAAAACCTTCCTGTACATCTTCATGAGGTTCTCGTCCTGAAAGGGAAGAAACCCAGCGAGCAAGACGAAGAGCACAACGCCGCAGGACCAGATGTCAGCCTTGGATCCGTCGTACCCTTTCTTCCTCAGGACCTCCGGCGCCACGTAAGCAGGGGTCCCACACTGGGTGTGCAACATGCCGTCGTTCCGGAGCTGCTCCGGTAGGGCGGAGAGGCCGAAGTCGGAGATTTTCAGATCTTCGTTCTCGTCGACCAGCAGATTCTCGGGCTTCAAATCGCGGTGGGAGACGCCTCGGCTGTGGCAGAAATCGACGGCGCTGATCAGCTGCTGGAAGTATTTACGGGCCTGATCTTCCTTCAGCTTCCCCTTGGCGACCTTCGCGAAGAGCTCGCCGCCCTTGACGTACTCCATGACGAAGAAGATCTTGGTCTTGGTGGCCATGACCTCCTTGAGCTCGACGATGTTTGGGTGACGAACTAAACGCATCACTTCGATCTCTCGCTTGATCTGCTCCATCATGCCTTCTTTCTTCACCTGGTCTTTGCTGATCACTTTGATCGCCACGCTTTCGTTGGAGGCGATTTGTCTGCCATAGTAGACCTTCGCGAAGGTCCCTTTGCCCAGAAGCCTCCCCATCTCGTATTTCCCAAACAAGACAGTCCTTTCTTCCATGGATGCAGAATCAAAGGGACAAAATTTATGGAAAATTGTTGAAATTGAAAAGGGGGTTTAAGTTGGGCTTTCGTTAATTTGGAGAGTTGGGCTTGTAGTGTAATGGGATCCAAGATAAAACGGCTGAGAAGCTGAATCTGATGGATTCCATTCAGGGGTTGAAGTGCTTTTGCTAGATGAAGGTTTCTTTAATTGGGTGAGACAAAGGTGAATGGGAGAGGAGGGGGCGTTGGCTCGAAGCCATTGGAGCACCTGGTATGTTCTCTGTAAGACTGGGGTCGCACACAGAATGATGGAGAAGAAATTATATCGTTCAATTTTTATATGGGAGGTTTCTTAAACAAAGTAGGTGAAATATTCAATGATGCTCATATTATTATTTTTCTTTAATAGGAATGTATTTATACAAATACAAAGATTTATTAACTCTAAATAAAATAGAAAATATATTTAAATTATAATAGGAAATAAATTTAATTTATAATATGACTAAATAAGTGGTAAGTAACTAAAATTCTAACTAAATAAGACTCCCGAGCAAGTTATGGTGTGCAACTCTACAAATAACAAGTGCACGAGTCTTATTCGTCTAAACAATAGGATTTTCGACTTTATTAGTTTAACTTTTATATATTTTTTAAGGAGTAATTTACTGATTTGTTTTGGCTTTGAATTGTTACTCTGCTTTCTTGTTGGTTGCTCTGTTTCTTTAGTGGCTAGGGTTTTATGCTTTGAGTGAGGATTGGGAATTGGCCCGTTGCGTCCATTAGAAATTCAAATAATAGATATTTAGTTATATACTCATTCTTAGCATTAGTGATATAGATAAACCATATATCATTTAATTTATATAAACAAACTCAAAAAATGACTGATGACCCTGTTGAATTTAATTTTGATTATTAAATTACTTTGATTTCATGTTAAGTGTTTTGAGGTTGGGCTTGTTTTAATAAATTGATTACAATTTTGTAATTTATAAGAAGTTTGAAGTCTCTTTGTTATGTTATAAATGAGCTTTAAGTGTGTTTCTAAAGTTCATTTCATGTAAGATTCTTTTTAAATAATTTAGGCCCCTATATTGGGCATAATAGTGAGTCCCTCTTCAAATAAATGGGTCACAAAAATTTCAATTTTTTTTCCTCAAATATTGATGCTGAAAATGAGATCGACAGAAAAATAATGAAAACAATGCCAATGGACCATAGTTAAGTGATAAGACCATTTCCATGCATATTAATGGTCTCACATTCGAACCATAATGACACCTCCCCCTTCCTCTTCCAAACTTTGACACAAAAAAAAACAATGAAAAGAACCACTGGCGGGCCCAGAAATTTTTTAGCGGAGGTGCAATATTGACTAAGTATGAAAAATGGTTTTTCGGAATAATCATTTTCTCAAGATAATTTTTTGTGGCTTTTATTCCTTACACATCAAATAAGAAAACTTGATTTTATGGGATTTTAGTATGAAGTATATATTGACTTAATGAGCCATCATTTTTAGCCTAAATTGTATTTTGCACTAAAACCGATTTTTCATATTTTGATTTGGTGGGAATTTGATTTTTTAGTATTTTTATTTAAATCCAAATGAGGGGTACTTCCTTATTTACATTGTAAACTTAAGTAAATGGAGTAATATAAAAATAAATGAAAGTAAAAGACAAAGACATTTACTTAAATGCTGACATGAGTGTGGTGACAATTAATCAACAATTTATCAAGTATTCATACTTTTTAATGAATAATTATGCCAAAGTTTAGGGTCTAGAGCTTTAGGAGACTTAATTTGGATACAACACTAATCATATGTTGATTTTGGTAAAATCTAATCACATATAAATAGAATATACCATTCATTAAGAAAAATAATGCCAGCTAATAAATGGAAGTCTTTTGGCTTTTGACTACCTCAAATTAATTTCTCAATTATTGGGTATTACTTCAGCCTTTGTCTCTGCAAAGATTTTTCTAATTATAAAATTAAAAGAGGTCGACATAGTTAAAAAATCAATTAGTATTTTCTAATTACCGATCAATGTTGGTCGACATAGTCAAAGTATTATGATAAGGTTCAGAAGCAGAACAGTTGACTTTTACATAACAAATTTTAAGTTAAATTCGGTTTTAGAAAGAGTTTGTTTGGGGAAAAGTCTTCTTCCCACAAGTGGTGAACAGACAGAACGCAGGATTTCATGCCTAAGCAAAAGCCAGCAACATGCACTAATGACGCTCCCTTATGTTAGGTGTGTTTTTATATATTACTTTATTTATAGTAATTTTATTTAACTTTTTATTTTTCAACAATTCCCTCCCAATGGCGGAACTAGAAATTTTTCAACGAGTGGGCTAGCTAAAGTTATTAGCTTAAAATTTAATGATTATTTTTTTGGTACTTACAATTTCTATAGTCTTTCTATAAATAAAAGTAAACATTAAATCATATAAACCATGCTAGTTCATAGCTCCATAGACTAATTTTCAATAAGTTTTAACATAAACCAAATAGGGTTTAACACCATAGTGGATTGAACATCTAAGGCTTTTTACCTAGATTGACCTTAGGTTTCTTCATGCATTCATATCATACATGAAAAATTGTTTTATGTAAAAATATTGACTAAGTATGAAAAATGGGTTTTTAGAATAATTATTTTCTCAAGATAATTTTTGGTGGCTTTTATTCCTCACACATCAAATAAGAAAACTTGATTTTATGGGATTTTACTATGAAGTATATATTAACTTAATGAGCCATCATTTTTAGCCTAAATTGTATTTTGCACTAAAACCGATTTTTCATATTTTGATTTGGTGGGAATTTGATTTTCTAGTATTTTTATTTGAATCCAAATGAGGGGTACTTCCTTATTTACATTGTAAACTTAAGTAAATGGAGTAATATCTTAAATGTTGAAAATGGAAATAAGGTAATCTGTACAACGCCACTGACTATGCTAATATTGAAAATAAATTAAATATATAGATTATATATATTTTTCTTAAAAACCACACTGGGCTACAATCCACTGTAGCCCTTAGTGTGGTTCCACCCTTGTTCCCTCCTCCATTTTGAGAAACTATAGTCTATAGACAAACAATCGATGTGCGTATAAGTTAGGATATTGTGTTAGTAATGGTGCAAGAGAAAACACGATTGAATATAAATTAGGACATGCATATTTTGTGAACGGAATCTCATTTTACGGGATGTGAGAGAGCTGACAAGAACCGAAAAGAACAACTCTTGAAGAAAAAACTTGTCAATATATAGTAGTTGAAACATTTCTTTGTTTATGCTTAATTTTTATTTTTATTTTCAAAGGAAAATGAATTAGACAAGCTTGAATGGAAAGACAATATTTTCTAGTAGCTTTACAACGTAACACTTGACTTAACCATCAGTTCATCGTTCTGGGACCAAGCAAGCATTAGGTTGGTCATGGGTCATGTCTCCATGTTTGTCTAGCTCAGCTGCTTCATCAAATTTATAGTATTTGATGAAGACCGCACGATCTTTATCCGACGGTTGGAGAAAAAAAACTGTACATCGGAAAACATATAATGACTTTGGGGTCCCATAAACCAGACAGGCTCCATGCCTAATCACATGTCCTTTTGAAAGAATATTGAACCAAACACCTCTTTCTTAGCAAAAACGTAACTAATTTTTCGTACACTAACTAAAGAAAGGGTTATCATTGCCCATTATGCAAGTCTGCCTAATCACTCATTTTTTGTACTCATATGCTTATATTAAAATTTCTTAATAAAATAAGTATATCTATTATTATACTTAAAGTAATTAATTATGTCACGTACGATTATAAATAAAAAAATAAAAAAATAATATCACGGATTAGTGGATGGACCAACAACACAAACCGGCCCCATCAAAGAGCCTAAATTTCGTCCCGGTGACTCTGCATCCTTTGAAAATTATGCAACTTTGATGTTAACTTACATATTTATGGCTATGCCCATTATCAATTGTTATTCTTTTTGCTTTTGTACTCGATTAATCTGTAACGGAAACCAAAGAACAAATGCTAGGAACAAAATGGAAGTTGTTTGGTGTATTTTGAAGCTTTGTATTTAATATTTTGGCGTATATTTTTTCAAAATTAGAAGATTGACAAGAAATAAAACCATTGCATGCCCATTGCAGCTTCCGAAATATCATCTAATAATTTTTCAAAACAGATTAGCGCGCGTGCTCAACAATTGGTTCTTGTGAACAAATATATAAAGAAAACATTTTTTTTTTCTTTAGATTAATGTACAGCGATATATACATTATGATGTAGTTGAGAAAATTCAACTATATAATGTCCAATTATTGATTCGGTCCTCGCACGCACACAAGAAATTATCCACATATATACACCAAATTTGTGTTAATGGTCAGCCCATTTGCATCCACATTTAAAAAAAAAATTACAAATAATAATCTAAATTACAAGAAGAAGTGGTTTCTTACACACACGCACATACTAACAAGGTGTCATGGGGGTTGGAACATGAGACAACAGGTCTGCAAGTCAATGCCCTTTTTCCATTGGGCTATACCCCATTGGCAAAACAACCGGCCACACAATTACGCAAGAATTCTATCGTAAGGGTGATGCCCTATCTCTTAATTATTGGATCAAATTGGTTAGGATGATCCAGCGGTTAATAAATAGGAGCTCACCTAAGGGCCATAACACCCTCACTAGTAATTTGAAATTTGGGCCATGATCCTCACTCTCAAACATAAGGTCCATCCCAATTAAATATTAAATCAATTATGAATTTGTTAGGCCCAAATAATAGTAAATCACTCCATACTGTCCAGAAACTGTTGGGCCCAAAGTGTGTGGGCTTTGAGGTGCTAACCATTACAAAGACCGGGAACTGAAGGGCACGACAGGGACTGAGTCACTACTGTACGAGGGGTTTCCGTTTCATTTTCGAACAGAGATTTTGCTCGACTGCAAGTAGTCTAGAGAGAGAGAGAGGGAGAGGTGAGGCAATGGACGAGGAGAGCGTACGGAAATTTGTGGCCGCATACCTGAAGAAGAAAGGGTTCAAGCAAACGGAGAACGCTTTCCAGGAAGAACTTAACAAAAACACCAACAACTCTTCGTCTCCAATCTCTTTCAATTCCCAATTTGAACCCGACGTCGCAAAGCACATCCTCTCCTTCTCCGAGTACTCTCTCTCTTGATTTTTTTTTTTTTTGGGTCCTAAGGTTATTTGTAACACTTGCGGGGTTTAGCTGCAGTATTTATGTACGCTTCTGATATATGGAATTTGAATTTAGGAGCTAAAGTTTTAGAATTTGAATGGAAACTGTACAAAAAGAAAAGAAAAGTAGAGTTTGGAAGTTGAATTGTTATTCCATTAGTTTTGAAGCCTCATTGTCATTGCTTATGTTTATGTTTGTTCAGCCTAGTCTCCTTCATTAGAGGTTGCTTTTAATTCTGTAGTTGATATTCTCTGTTTTACAGATTTGAGGATGGTCCTGCAAAGTATCAAGATGGATATGCCAAATTGAGGTCTTGGACTTATAGTTCACTAGATTTGTACAGGGTAACTTGTTTTTTTGAGTTCACTTGTGTTCTTTAATATTTTATGTTTTTGGTGTTCTTAAATTATCTTATTTGTGTATGCAGCATGAGTTACTTCGTGTTCTTTATCCGGTATTTATTCATTGTTTCATGGATCTGGTTGCAAAAGGTCATGTTCAAGAAGGTATGTCTCTTAATTCTTGCCTTTCTTTGTGCCAAGTTTCTTATAGTAAAACGGCAACTATCGCTTATGTTTTTACGTGATTATGGTTGATGTCTTACTTAGTGTCTTGAATTTTATACTTCATTATTTTTTATATTACCAGCTCGGACATTTTTCAATAGCTTCCGTGAAGACCATGAAATGATGCACCTACGAGATCTACAGAAGTTGGAGGGAGTTCTATCTCCTTCTCATTTGCAGGTGTTTACTTCCAGAACACTAACTTTTGCATTTCTGATTTATGAGTTCATCAGTACAAAGTTCTCATCACTATGTTGTTATTCAGGAGATGGAATTTGCTCATTCTCTCAGGCAGAGCAAAGTGAACATAAAGATTTGCCAGGTAATATTCTGGTTATTCTTTTGTTTTTTGTTTTTTGGTAGGCTGGTGTGTATATAATACTATATATAGCTGAAAAACTTTATTCTTTGGTAAATTATCTTTCCAGTACTCCTATGAGCTTCTGCTGCAGTTTCTACACAAGTCACAATCCACCACAATGCTCGGGATTATCAATGAGCATATCAACTTCCAAGGTAAATCAGTTTGACTTCTGGTTGCAAGGGTGATATGTTTACATAAGAACGTATCTGTATATGTATATTTTATTGGTTTTTCAGTTTCTCCTGGACAACCCAGCTCAATTTCTGATGATGCTGAGTCTGTAACACTTACTGGAAGCAGCCAGGATTCAGCTAATCAGATAAACCAGAAGGAAATACATTGGGGGGTGAGTCAGTAGTGCTGATGAGTTACTATATATTGTGTATGTCAAATTGCTTATTGTGCTTATTTGAATTCCTCTGCTGAATATGAATAATCCAAAAGCTGCACAAAGATTGCTTAAACAATTAAATTATGGACTTATTTAGTTGCATATTGGAAGTAACTGATTGCTTTCAAAAGCTAAACTTCCTTTGCTTGTGTTTTTGGACTAAAATGTTACCCAAAACTGCTGGTTTATATTTTAACATTAAATTTTATTTATTAAAAATAACAGGTAGTTTCTTGAACACATGCAGAATCATGTTTAGTTGCCTGAATTTTTGTGTCAATCATATATTTGTTGTAGTTGCTCGAAGATTCTTTTGAAGAACGTTTGGAAAAGGCAGGGGGCTTGCTTTTAGAGTCTGAAAAAGCAGAAGGGGAAACCAAAGAAGGGGACTGGGATGAGAATAAGGTGCATCCTCTAACAGTTTCATAGCTTCAAAATATAAAATTTTGAAGTAATATGCTTGTAATTTGTAACTGTTGAGTGTTGACTGATATATAAGTGGTTTCCTTTTCTTTCTTTCTTTTTTCAAATTTAAGTTTTATAAAAATATATATAACTTCCAAGGTATGGAGAACTGTCATTGACTTCTCTTGTCTGTTTTTTGTTCAGAAAAAATCAATTGAAGGAGCTAAACAAGGTTCTTCAATCAAAAAGTTAAAAAAGGACAAGGCTGCTGGTGCAACGGGCAAAAATGCACGCCCTGAGGCAACCCCTGTCGCTACAGCACCAAGAGTCAAAGCAGAGCTTACTTTGCCAGTAATGTAGTTTCTGGGATCCCTTTCCCTCCCTTTCTTTTGAATTTGGATGTAGCTATCAGTAGAAACTACATTGTACATTGAGTTCCACGATACTAAGGTGCCAAATAGTTTAAATGGGTCTAATTAAAATAGAAGTCGGTACAAGTTGAGATCAATCGAAATAGATAGCTTGACTTTATTTAAGTACTTTCAGTTCCATGCAAAGCTACTACATATATCAAATTTTAGGTTGAACGAAAGGAAGTTGATGTTTTCAACTACACCGGCATGTGAAGTTTTGATTGATTATATTATCTGACGAATATAACTCTCATTGCACGGGGTTATCTGAATTATACCTTAGAGTAGAAGCCAGCTATGGATTATTAGATTCTTAATACTTTTTAGATAATCTTTTCTTAAGTGAAGCCTTTCGCATGATTTGATTTTGGGTTCATGTTCTAGGTATAGGAAACTATTGGTTCATGCTTAAGATCCTATACAGGTTACCAACTAATATTTTGCTGATTGCTTCAGTCCGACAGAGGTTGAACAGTCTATTCTTGAAGACTTGAGAAACCGTGTACAATTGAGTAGTGCTGCTCTCCCATCCGTCAGCTTTTATACATTTATTAACACACACAATGGGTAATGCCCTTGACTTCTCCGATCAACAATGAGTTCCATTTTCCAGTCCATTACTTATCTTTTTGTTCCACAATTTTCTAGTTTAAACTGTGCATCTATATCCCATGATGGATCCTTGGTTGCTGGTGGATTTTCAGACTCATCACTGAAGGTTTCATCTTATCTTTTTACTTCCCTGTTGTGCATATTGTTTTTCAAGCATGTGCTAACGAGAAGCATTCTTCAACAGGTATGGGATATGGCAAAGATTGGGCAACAAGGTGTTGATTGTAAGTCTCAATAAAGTTCAGTTTTTATGTGAAGATTTTCTTTCATGTTCTTGACATATGCAAATATGCAATTATATTAAACAATGCTTGTGCTGCAGCTTTGCAGGGTGAGAATGGAACCACTTCAAGTGAACAAGTTCTTGGGTCAAATGGTGGAAAAAGACCATATACTTTGTTTCAGGGTCATTCAGGGCCAGTTTATTCAGCTACTTTCAATCCTCTTGGAGATTTTATACTTTCCTCTTCAGCAGACTCAACTGGTAGGTTGTCCTAAACTGCTCTCTCTCTCTCTCTCTCTCTCTGTGTTCCGATAAACTAATTAATGACAGTAAGAAACACATTGCTATGCTGCAGTTCGGTTGTGGAGCACAAAACTAAATGCAAATCTTGTTTGCTACAAGGGTCATAATTACCCTGTGTGGGATGTTCAGGTATATTTTCTGGAGTGAACTTGACATATCCACATTCCATTCTCATTTTCTAGCAACGAATTTTAGATCTTCATTTCCTGTCACATGGGATGCATTTTCTTGCCTAAATCTCCACTTCAATGTACCTCTTTTAATCTTATGATTCTCCTCCAATGGTATGTCTTGTCTTCTTGTGCAGTTTAGTCCTGTAGGCCACTATTTTGCAAGTGCTTCACATGATCGAACAGCAAGGATTTGGTCTATGGACAAAATACAGCCTTTGAGAATAATGGCAGGGCACTTATCTGATGTTGATGTCAGTAACTCTCTCTCCCCCCCCCCCCACTAGATAGCAATGTGTATGAAAATGAGATTATTGCTGTAATCTATTCAAACTTATAGCTTCCTTCAGAACTTGTGCTGTAATCCTTCCAACCAATACTAATGAGTTGATAATTGTTATTCTAGTGTGTACAATGGCATGCCAACTGCAACTACATTGCCACTGGTTCTAGTGACAAAACAGTTCGATTGTGGGACGTACAGACTGGAGAGTGTGTCCGAATATTCATCGGTCACAGGAGTATGGTTTTGTCTCTGGCAATGTCACCTGATGGTCGGTACATGGCTTCTGGTGATGAAGATGGCGCAATCATGATGTGGGACCTTTCAAGCGGCCGCTGTGTTACACCTCTGACAGGTCACACCTCATGCGTGTGGACACTTGCTTTTAGGTGGATCATCTTTTTGTTCTCTTAGCATAATTTTCATTGTCTAGAAATCTGTCTAAACTATTATCCTTGATATTCAGTGGTGAAGGTTCGCTTCTTGCTTCGGGGTCTGCTGATTGCACTGTAAAACTATGGGACGTAACTGCAAGTACAAAGTTGCCAAAAACTGAAGAAAAGTGAGTGCTCTTTTAAGCGGGAAAGGTAGTTTCTTTTTTAGGAGTTTCCTTGAACAAAGAGATTTCACTAACATGATGTTTTTTATCAGCAAAAGTGGAAATACCAGCAGACTGAGATCATTGAAGACTTTACCAACCAAGTGTACCCCTGTCTACTCGTTACGGGTAAATGCACAAATTGTCAATAATAATAACTTATCATTTTTAATAAATATAAAGAGAATTATTCACTTTATGTTGGGATTTTGTTCTGGGTGCAGTTTTCTCGAAGAAACCTTCTATTTGCTGCCGGGGTTCTCTCAAAAACTGTATAAATTACACTCACTCCAGGCTTGATCTAACCCACTGTCTTTCGCATAAAACCCTGCATCACGCCAAGTCTCGCAACCTGCTCGTCTAATGCTGCTCGGTGCTGGTCAGTCAGGCACCGTGTGAGTCATGAGACATAGAGAGATTGTAACAGTTACTGCTTAACTTAATGGTGAACAATCTTTTTTGGATCGATATTGCATCAAGTGTATTTTCATGTTCAATCTCTTACACGACAATGCTCAAGTAAATGATGACGAAGAACTCGCTTTCCGCGCTCTTGTAATACGGAATTGATCTTTTACACTTGTATGCATACCCTTGAAGTGATCTGTTAATCCTTGGCCCAAAAAAAAAAACCAAAGAACCAAAAAAATAGCCAGGTAGAGTTTCCATGGCTGCCCATACGGTTCTAAGTAAGGAATGAGAATCAAATATTTTATATGAAAAAAAGGTCAGAATATTTACTAGCAACTCATAATTTCCCAATTACTCCCAACCTCTAATTTAACAAGCAATTCTGAAATTTTCAATTTTGTTTTTGTTTGGATGTGGCGGTGATTTCTTTTTGTTGGCAACAACGGATACTGGTTTATTTTTGATTTGAAATAATACATTTTAAAAAAAAAACCCACCTGATTTTCAAGTTTCATTTTGGGCTCGGGAACTCATATCCAAAGAGTCTTTTGGGGTCATAAGAAAAAAAAATATAGAGAAAAGAAATTGTCAGAAGTGGGATTTGAACCCACGCCCTCGTTAGAGGACCAGAACTTGAGTCTGGCGCCTTAGACCACTCGGCCATCCTGACTACATTATATTACGTCTGTTCTGCACACTTTTGGCTAAATATACATTCAAATTCTCAGGTGGATCTGCCATATCAAAGGATGGAAAATCAAACCTAGGATTTCGGGTACAAAAGTAAATAATTATAGCCCCTTATCGGGTACAAAAGTAAATCACTATAGGTTTGATAATCAAACCTAGGACTTCGGGTACCAAAGTAAATAATTATAGCCCCTTATCGGGTACAAAAGTAAATCACTATAGGCCCCTTACCGGCTATAGAGTTCCAGTACTGAGAATCTCAGTAGGTTGGTCACACATACAAATCTCTACTCGCCGATGTGACGGTGACACTCAAAATAATGGAATAATTTTTATTCCGGTACCAATCTCTACTTGCCTATAACAAGCCCCACCAAGATTCTCTCACTGCTTGCGTACACCTAATGCTCTCATGGTACACCCATCCACAGTCATTTTTGTACTTTGTGCAGTAGTTACATAAATAAACTCGATCAGTAGATTGATCAGCACAGTCTGCATGCATGCTCATATTACTTTGGACCCAGGTGGTCGGAGACAAACAACCTTAATAATCAAAGAAATTACTTGACTTTCAGACAAGAAAAAAAACCCAACAGAACAACATTTTTTAAGGGCGCTTCTTATATATATATATTCAATAGGTAGTGGCAACAAAAAGAGAAGAAGAAATCACTACATATTCAATGAAGGCCAACTTTCTGCACATTACTGTTTCCTTGCTTCTAAAACAGAAAGAAAAACCACCTCCAAAAGCGAATTTCTTCACAAATAAAAATCAAAATAGATATAAAAACAAACTGTGCTTTTACATTACAGCTAATGATTTATAGACGAACTGTTTATAAAGATATTGTTTTGACTTCATCCGCTGCTAGAGACTAGAGCTAGCTCCAAGGTTAACGACGTCCCAACAGCACAAGGTGATTATTATTGATGATCAATCATCGACAGCACGGCGATAATATCCTGCAACATTTTCACAACATTTCCGATTATGGTTCAAAATCATCATATAATTAAACAGCTCCTGATTAAAACCCTTCCATCAATTGTAACAATTAGCAAAACCAAATTAATATGAAAACATCTTAACATGGGGACATGAAGGAATTTGGTTTTCCCCATTTTTCTTTCACTTTGGAAAAGCATCACAATGATATAAGTGACCGGGAATTATATACATGAGGACAGCAGAAACAAATATCTCTGTATATGTATTATTTTTTATATATTTCATTTCTAATTTACTCTCACAGCTCAAAATTCCACTTCCTTAACACAAAAGCCTTACCCAGGATTGTATAATGCAGGAAGTTTCCAATAGAGGATCTTGAATATAATTCTCTGAAAAATAAAACACCAATCTACAGAAATTAAAGACAAAATAAACTTAAGTATAGGTTCTTGACTAACAAACAAGAAATAGGAGTATAACAATTTATTCCTAATGCCAAAACCTCATAATTAAGTGATTCCAAAAGTTCCCTTCCATTGCTATATGTGTATTCCATCCTATTTTCCCACATATATATATATATTCTTAACCTAAAAACCAAACAAACTTCGACAAAACATATATACTCTTACAACTGATTTATCTGATCTTCACGTTGTTTGCCTAAAAGCTTTTGGTTGTGGAAGTAGAAAAACTAGCTAGCGAGGTTCAAATCTTAACGATTGTTAGTAAACGACATTCTAAGCATTACCTACATTGTATCCATATATTATACCAAAGAGAATTGACCAACCTCTTTAGGCAATCATTAGCTCATGAATAGGGAAATAAAACAAGAATTTAGCAAGAACAAATAGTAAGATGACTTCGCTAGATCTTATGTTTAATTTTGAGTTTGAAATTTTAAGAAAGCTAGATTGCTTTCCTCTTTAATTTCTTCCCAGTAGATTCTACCTTATTAATTCCCATCTAGAGCTTGCTATAATATTTCTTGCAATCATTTCTAGCTCCTCAAATTACTTGTTTAGTAACTCTAGCACGATAAGTACTGTAAGAGAAGTCATAAAAATAATTTACTTTGTTAAAAATGCATATGATAAAGACCAATGAATTCACCACAGGAACAATCAATCAAAATATCACACATAGAATAGTGATTCCGAATCAACCAATTCGGATTCATTGAATTGTTTCAGAACCCTATAATATTATAAAACACTAGTCACAAACTACCTTTTGGTTTTTTTTTTTTTAACAATAAGAGATTTTAAAAAGATATAGATAATCATCAAATCAATATCTCATGCACGCAACAACCAAGCAAATAGAACAAAAGATCATCAGAAATGGAGACATGTAGTCCTTATAATCTTTTTCTAGGTCGGTGGGGCTTTCTTGTTTGTTTACGCGGTGTGGTTGCTTCAGATCAATCCCCAAGGTTTGAGCTGCTGCCTTCAGTAAGTACATATCATGTGTGTAATGGTGGCACATAAACGCAGCAAAATGGTCCAGTGGTCATCGCAGACAAAGTACATCGTGGTTGTAAATAGGAGCATAGTACCACCAAAGGTTCAACCCCCAAAATTGGACCTTGATGCCAGTACCATGTTATTGGGATGGTGAGCCAAATAGTACACAAGGAACACAACAAACCCAATAGGAAGTGAAGCCAAAATCTCTTTTTTTTTTTTGGTACTTCGGAAGCATCTCAATCACATGAGGAAAAGATAAAAGATTATCTGCTCTCCCCCCTTACTAAATTTTGAATTTTACTAGCTTAGCTACAAGTTAACTTTAACGACATATTCACAAAACATGTCCTCCAAGGGAAAATTAAAGGGGGAGCTGATCGTGGCCTTAATAGTTAGAAGCCTAGAAACTAAGGGGGTCGAACTCCATCATATGCCTCACATGCGCACGGCAAGTTAGTTAAATCTGGTATCCATTTGCTAGAAAAAGTTCACTGAATCATGCCTTCATAGCACTGAAAAAGTGTGAATGAGTGCTTGTGTTTGGTATAAACGTGACTCTATAACTTCCTTTCAAAAATTATACACAAAATAGTCCTCTTCAAGCTTGCACACCCAACTACTAATAAAAATATTTTGTTCCTATGGCCCAGACTGAAGTCTGTTGTCTATAAAAGAGAATTTTAAAACCAGATGCAATGCATCACAGCTTAGAAGAACGTCAGAGAAAAGAACAATGACCTCACATCACATAATGTCTAGATACATGAAAATTATAATGGCAAAGAAAATTGCTAACATGAAAGATATGCAACATGGTTTCTTTAAAAAAAAAAATTCTACCACCATCATACAAATTATATTATTATTATTATTATTATTATGGAGATACCGAGTACAAGAAAGAATTTAGGCCTTCCAATGGCAAGCCACTAAAAATGGGTTCATTTATATAGCAATTTCACGATTACACTCCATTGCAACTTTAATTTAGACCCACAAGCACAACCAGTGCCCAACCAGATGTAATAAGGAATATTATTACATGACATAATTCTGAAATTAATTAAGTAATTAAGATCCATGCCCAAAACAACTCACCAGTCTTTCTCAGTCATTATTGGTTTTCCAAAAGCCTCTTTCATCTCGAAATTAATCATCTATCTACATACGAAAAAAACTTCACTGCAAGATAAGAACGCATAGATTGAAATTATTTCATGATTGCAGCAAGTCACAGATTTGAGACTTTGGGTTAGAAATAGTTACCAGCGTCTAAGAGACACAAACATCAATAAAATCCAAATAACTAAAAAGTATATGCAATAGATCGTATACATAAAATGGTGCAACAAATGGGCTACCAGATCAGCTTTGCTCACTGTAAAAACAAATTCAAACCTGTTTGACAAGTTATCTTCTGAGAGAAGAAAACTTACACTTGATAATGTTGACGGTTCGAAAATGAATCCTTAAGCCTTCCTGCAAAATCAACTTGACAAACAAGTGACAGATAACAAAAGCAGATTCTTTTCCCTTAAATCATCACATTAAATCACAATATTTCGAGAAAATATATACACCCAAAATGTGCAGTGGGTGTGAAATTAAGTACCGGGTTCGATAAAAATCCAGATGAAAGACTAGTGATTGGAAAAAACCATTTGCAATCAAATAGTAAAAACAAGCAAAAGCAACCCTATTCGAGCAGCTAAATAGGGTTGTATAAAACCCCATAAAGAAAACATATATACATATGTATATGTATATGTATATATCCATTCGAACTAGCTTGGTAGGTGTTGCACAGTACAAGCACTAGATTCAGGTGAAGAAGAAGAAAAAAACAAATTAAGTCCAAGCAGAAGCAATTCTTGGGTCAAGAACATCGCATGCGCAGGAATTAAAAATGGAGATCAAATAGAGAATTAGAAAGACGATGAAGAATAGGAGGACCATACTAATTAAGCTAGATAGATAACGTGAATGGTCCCATTCAAAATTCCCATTCCCATGCTATAATTCTATGCTTGATTACCAGGTTTTTGCCGCTAATTTCGCACAGTAAATATCAAATATATGTGTAGCTTCGTGAAAAACACCATCAAAAGTCACGCTTTCAAGGTATTAGTTGATGCTTCGATATTATCAAACAATTTTTATATATAATATAATCATCACTTACCGATTTCAAAGTAGCAAATTAAGCATTGCTTTGAAGCCCCACAAAGGCTTTAAGATTTAAGATTTGGAGAGAGAGAGAGAGAAAATACAAGTAGTGGAAGAAACACAGGCCAGAGATGGATGAGAAGTAAATAAGAAATTAAATTAATCGGGCAGTGGAACTGGGAAGCTGACAGAAAGAGACATGAGCACGCAAAAGCAATAGCATACGCTTTATGCCAAGTGCCTCTGTGTGCTCACTCTCTTCTGTCAATTTCCATCTCTGTTCCAACCAAATTCACAACCCACGGCACAAGAAATTGAAGTCACAAATCGCAAAGTTTGATTAATAACAAAGAAATGAAGGGAGTGGAAACTGGGAGGAAAGCAAAACTAGAAAAAGGTAAACGGAAAGAAAGAGAATGATCGATATTATATGAGTCAGATCTGAGAACACAGACAGAAACCCATATAAGGAAACCTACCAAAAGCCGCAAAAATCTACGGTTCCTGCTGTTTTGGTGTAAGAGAAATCAATGGGTAAGACGTCAATGAGGATTTAGGGTTTGCTCTGCAGGCCAAGAAAGAAAAGAAATAAAAAAGAGAAACAACCTCCACAAAACCCAATACCAAAAAGCTGTGTACCCTTCTCTTCCATCTCTGTGTGTGTGTGTCTCTCTCTCTCTTCATTCACTGCTACTGCTCTTAATTATGATCTTATCTCCTTCTCCATCTCTCTCTCTCTCTCTCTCTGCATCATGCAGAAGAAGACGTACAGTTGTCGGTGACACGTTGCCAGAGAGAGAACTGACGTTTCCTGAGCAACTCCACAGTGCCGAAACGGCGACCTTTCACCCCCCGAACAACCAAATAAGGAAAGTCGTGATGACTTGATGTTTGAGCGAGAGAGAGAGAGAGAGAGAGAGAGAGAGAGGCTTTTATGTTTATGGCTTTCGTTTTGAGCATGCGGCTGCTTTCTTATCATCGTGTTTGTTGTGTTTGTGTGTGTGTGGAGGTTTTGTTGGTCTTTTGGGAAGACAATTAGACAAAGAAAGAGTCCACCAAGCCTTTTCGAGAAAAAGAAAAAAAAATCAAAGTGTTCATTAATATAAGGATTTTTTACGAGGCGGAAAATTCGAATTTTAGTGTAAAAGGAAGAATTCACTGTTCTGGACATCTGGTCTAATCCGTCCGGTAAAACGGACACTAATTAACCTAAAAGATCAACTAAAAGAGACTCTTGTGTGTGTAGTGTTGTTGAGATTTGATTGGTTGTAACGTGTGGGTGAGTTGTGATGGATTTATAGCCGTCGATTTATACGACTGGGGTTTGAGAAGATGGCCTATTCCCTGCCGTGAGATGGTGATGATGTGGTACTCTGGGGAGGAGCGTTGGGATGTCTTCTGGGAAATTGGGTCATCAAGAGACTGATGGAGACTGCGGCATTTAGGGAGACAAAGCTTTCCCTTTCCTTCTTTCGCCATGCCAACCGCCCACGTCCACCAATCACTGTTGCCTTCCACAGGGTATAACAGTCACTCCGACCAAATAAACAAACCTTTATATATTTACACCTTCACAGCTTCGTTGGCTTTCCGCTCTTACCGACACGTGCGTGGACGATTTGTAGTCGTCGATGCATTTGCCTGTGAGATTCATATTCATCACCAACTAAACAATCACTCAAGCACAAACCACCATTCTTAATTACCATTTTTTTATTTATTATAATCAAAGCATCATGTATTATATTCGATTCACATGAATAACCACAATATATATTTTAATGAGTTTGATATCATAGAGCATCTTCAACAACTAGCTTTGTGATACTAAAATAAGTGAGCCATCAATTAGCAACATATTTCTCAAACTCAGTCACTAAAATTGCAATTAATTTCTCTCTTTTAAAATTGATAAGTGAACTTTGGCTCTTCAAAACTTTTATTTTTTGTTTTATTTATTTTATTTTATTTATTTAGAATAAGCGATAATTGTATTCATAACTTAGGCATCAAAACCATCAAGCACAAGGGCATAAACTACCCAAAAAAGGTTACTACAAATGTGGAAGCATAGTAACCTCGTAGGGTTATTCTAGATACAAAGAAATACACCACAAGGTATATCTCCATTAATAAGGGCATAAAGCCAAACAAATTTCGGTATGAAAGCCGAAAGCCTAAACAAATCAAACATGGACGGCACCAAAAACTACCAATGTACTACTACAACTTTTATACTCTCACAAGTAAAAATTACAAGTAGAGGCTCAAATACAAACAGAATGCCCAACTCACAAAGAGTTGGTGTAATTATTACAACCCAAAAAATTGCAAACTAACCGAGATGACAGAAAGTAGAGTTGCTGCCATCACCACCACGAAAAACAGGAACACCATTGTTGAAGCCCAAGTTGAGGCGAAAACCGCAACCACGCAAAAACCTACAACAAAAAAACACAAAACCCACATATCTACAAAAAGAACCCAAACAACACAAAAATAAATCGCAAAACAAAGGGACAAGAGAAGGTTATAGATATTTAAAGAGACTTGAGGCAACTGAAAACTAGAGGAGAGAGCACAACCAAACCCTAAAAGGGTCAGAATCACCACAAGTTCAACCAACAAAACCAAAAGGAAGGCAAGAGAAAAAGAGCGAGGAAGAGAGAATATAGGAAATGAGAAGGAAGGAAGGGGGAGGAAAGAGGAAAGATGTCTTTCCTCACACATTCTCTCATATATAGAACTCTTTTTTTTTTTTTTATGAACACAACCTACTCCTTTCTTTTTTTTTTTCTTTTTTTCTTTTTTTTTTGAGAATTAGCAATAGATACATTGCATTGGGGAGGGGGGCACTTATCATGGAATTCGAACGGGTTACCAAGGGGGGGAAGGGGTAGGGACCTCACCACTGAGGTAAACCCCTCGATCAACACAACCTACTTTGAAAATGCTAAAAACATGCATTTTTTCTTTTCATATAATAAATGCATGGTCTTTCTTAATATGTTTTAAAACAAACCTACATTTAAAATGCTAAAATAACAAACACTGCATTAATTGAATTGAAAAGTTTGTTAGGGCACAAATTATTAAAGTAGCAAATAAAAAATTTCAAGTTGCCACATAGATTAACAAACTTCAATTTCGAGAGTTTGATTTGCTATTATTATTAGAGATACTCTAACTTTGTAATTGATCAGGAATTCGAATTTAATAATATATATATATATATTACAGACATTTTCTATTGAAATGAATGATAATATATTAAACTCACACAGACTACACGGATACTAGAACTCGAAATAAGGACCTTGCATGTGGAGCAATTACTCCAAACCACTACACTAGTGAATTCTTTGCAAAAATATATTATATTTGTGATAAGAAACAAATGAAAATATTGTATATACTATTAATTTCATTTTACACTTTAAAAAAAAATCTATATATCTATATAATTTTCAAAAATGAATCAGTTAATTTATTTATAATAATGGATTAATCACAATTAGATATTAGACTCATTTTAAATAGGTATATATCGTTATTGCATTTACGTGAGTCATTTTGTAGTTATATTGTAACTTATTACTGGGATAACATAATTAATTTTCTTTGTAATAATTTGACTTGATGATAAGCGGGGTACTCTTGTCATCGAATTTGATGAAAATAATTGGGTACGTACTGGTCTAGTTCAAGAGGTTGCAGAAAGCAATGTAAATATTGCCAGAAGATATTTTCACCAAGAACTCAGGTTTGATGAAAATAATTGGGTACGTTCTGCTTCTTTTTAGGTTTTTGTATTATTGCCACCGGCGTTGTGGACGGGGACCAATTAATGTATGGGGTATATTCAATTAATTGTGCCCAATTCTAATCTCATTTACCATATTCCTTAATTTCCTTTTTACGGTAGTATGATCATTTATTAGTAAGATGATTCGCCCCAAAACATAAATTAAGGGATCTGATTTTTCCACTTATTTTTTCTCCACTTAAACTCCCTTTTGCTTTTTAATATTTTTTAATCAATATTGTTCTTTTTTGTTCTTTCTCTTTCCAATTATACCCTTATCCTGCATTAAGGTTTTGATAACTGAAATTAAGAAAAGTTAACATAAAATAAAACAAAAAACAAAAATAAATTTCAGAAATTGATAAAAATGTAAGTATTTGTACGGCAAATTCTTTGTTTTTTTACCAAGTATGTGAGTACTATTTATCTTTATTTTAGTTAATAGAAAATAATTTTTTTTGGCTAAAAGGTTTACAAGTAGAAGAACTAAAGAATTCTACTAACCAAACTGTCATTAGGAGCTCAGATATGCAAAAAACAAAATATGCATAATAGTCTCAGATTTTTATTCTTTCATAATATTAGTAAGTGATTTGTACATGTCTTCTTATTAAAGGGCATTGTAGGGTAAGGGTAGAATAGGAAAGAGAAAGAAAAAAAAAGAACAAAATTGTTTAAAAATGTTAAAATGCAAAAGGGAGTGTAAGTGGAGAAAGAGGGAGTAGGAAAATCACATCACTATATTAATCCATAATACAATATGGTTATTTCAATTTCAATCTCACACAAAGTGAAAGTAGGATACACCCTAAATCTCTAAGCATGACAGTATTTATAAATGTGAGTTAGATAAGTTGTCCGGAGTGTAAACTCACTTCGCTTATTTACAAATGTGAGTTAGATTAGTTGTTCAGAGTGTAAACTCACTTCGCTTATTAGCAAACGCAAATTAGACGAGTTTGTATAAAAGAAGGAAAATTGAAAAATGTGGTAGCCATGTAATTAATGTTGGCGAGTCCTTACTTAGTTAGGATTTTGGTTCCTTACTATGTTACGATTTTGGCTACTTACCCATTTATCTAGTCCTATTATAATTGAGATTTATTTCCTATTTTATTTAGAGTTATACTTCTTTATAAATACCTCAATAGTGGAGAAGAATAAAGATCTAAGCATATATGAGCATACATGAATACAGTCTCCTACTATTGAGGGATCCCTCAA